>NC_081405.1:348274734-348577734 GCF_030272615.1 Cryptomeria japonica | reverse complement strand
AGTTTTTCGATGTTGGGAAGAAAACCTAGAAATTGTTTTTCCTGAAAATGAATAGAATTTGGAACACTTAACAAGCTAAAAACTAAAAAGCTAAATGACCATTAAACAAGGAATTAAATATAGGTGACTAAAATATAATTAAATATTCTAATACCCTCCCCTTAATGGTCTTTCTATCTATCACACCAAGCTGCCCTCTAAATTTGAGAAACTTTGTCGGGCTCAGAGACTCGGTGAGGATATCTGCTGTTTGATCTTCTGTAGGAATGTACTGCAGTATCATTGATCCATCTTCAACATGCTGGCGGATGAAATGACAATGAATCTCCACATGCTTTGTTCGCTCATGGAAGATTGGATTTTTGGCTAATTTCAGAACCCCTTGATTATCTCAAAACAAGGGAGTAGGTCCTGGTTGAGACATTTGCATGTCTGCAAGCATCCTACATAGCCAAATTGCCTCACATGCTGCCTGAACAGTTCCCCAATACTCCGCTTCAGTCGAGGAAAGAGCTATTGCTTGTTGTTTCTTGTTGGTCCATGTGACTGCACCTCTACCCAAGCTGAAAATATACCCAGAAGTTGACTTTTTGCCATCAACACAACCTGCCCAATCCGAGTCTGTGAAACCAACCAGCCTAGGATCTTTGCTTCTGTTGTACAGAATGCCAAAATCAGGAGTGCCCTTCGTATGTCTTAACACACGCTTCGCTACAACCCAATATTCAACTTTTGGGGCTGACATGAAGCGAGAAATATAGCTCACAACATAACTGATGTCAGGCCTAGTGGCCGTGAGATAAATGAGGCTGCCCACTAGTTGCTTGAATGAAGACTCATCCACTACAGGTGAATTTGATTTGGTTGATAATTTCAGCCCTATCTCCATAGATGTAGATGCAAGTTTGCAATCTTGCATTCGAAACTTATCCAGTAGGCTCTTGGCATACTTTGACTGAGAAATGATTATGTGGCTATCAGTCTGCCAAACCTCTACACCGAGACAATAATGGAGAAGTCCCAAATCTGTCATATCAAAATGCTTACACAAATTCTGTTTGACCTGCATGATCAAATGCATTGCACTGCCAGTAATGATGAGATCATCAACATAGACTTCTAGAAATAGAATATCATCACTAGTATGTTTGACATACAAATTGGGATTTGAAGGACTCCTCTAAAAGCCTTGTTCAATCAAGTACTTATCAATTTTTATATACCATGCACGAGGAGCTTGTTTGAGGCCATAGAGTGCTTTGACTAGTCTACATACCTGGTGTTCCTTACTGGCAACCTTGAAACCTGGAGGTTGCGTCATGTAGACTTCTTCCTGCAAATCACCATTGAGAAAAGCATTCTTGACGTCCATTTGATGGACTTTCCATCCAAATTGAGTTGAGAGAGCAAGGACAAGCCGAATGGTACTCATCTTGGCTGTGGGAGCAAATGTCTCCTCATAGTCGATGCCCTCCTTCTGTGAAAACCCTTTTGCCACTAATTGAGCCTTGTACTCATCAAGGGTTCCATCAGCTTTACACTTGACTTTAAACACCCATTTGTAGCCAATGGGCTTCTTCCCTGGAGAAAGATCTGACAATACCCAAGTGTTGTTTTTTAGAAGACTATGTTGCTCAGTTGCCATAGCCTTTTCCCACTCAGGTACACCTTTAGCCTCTGTATATGTCCGAGGCTCATAAATATTGTGAATGTTGGCCATAAGAGCAAAATTGACTGTGTTTTGCTTGCTCTTTGCCTTTAGCTGATCTACCCTTAATGAGCTCATCATCATGGAGATCATCAATGGTCTTGGTTCACCACTTAGGCCGTAGAGTAGAAGTAACAACATCTGCTGCAGGATGAAGAAGATTACCTGGAATATCTGGAGCAAGCTCATCGGGATGTGGATCTAGATGGTCCTGAGGAAAGTCAGGTGGTGTAATGTCATGCCTCCCATCAGGTGGGGCTAAGGGAAAGCGAACACCCATACTTGCAGCCTTTGGAGGCTGATCCTCAGTGTTCAAATCAGGAGAAGGCTGAAAAGACCCTCGTTCTTCATCAAATACTACATCCCGATTGAATATGAGACGATTAGTGTCTACATCAATCAGCCAATAAGCCTTATGGTTGTCACCGTAGCCGGTGAACATCGATTTCTGACTCTTTGAATCCAGTTTGGTGCGCTTGGCATCTGGAATCCAAACATAAGCTGTAGAGCCATAAACTTTCAAATGACTGATTTTGGGCTTCCTGCCAGACCAAGCTTCCTCTGGAGTCATCTTTTTAACGGCCTTTGTGGGAGACCGGTTTAGAAGGTAGACTGTACTGAAGACCGCTTCCGCCCAAAAGTGTTTTGGAACATTTCTATGCTCCAACATAGACCGATCCATCTCAGTGACTGTATGGTTCTTGCGCTCAACAACACCATTCTGCTGAGGGGTGTAACTTGTGGTAAGCTGATGTTTAATGCCATATGATGCACAAAAGTTGGTGAACTCTGTAGGACAAAATTCCCCTCCATTGTCAGACCGAAGAGTGACTATCTAACAGCCAGACTCCTTTTCCACTAAGGCCTTAAACTTCTGAAACATGGTGAACACCTCTGATTTCTGCATAAGAAAATACATCCACATGCGTCTGCTGAAATCATCAACAAATAATAGAAAATACTTGCATCCAGTGACCGATGGAGTGTTCATGGGACCACAAATATCTGCATGAACAAGCTGCAAGACCTTAGATGCTCTCCAAGTGTCTCCATCTGAAAACGAAGTCCTATGCTGCTTTCCAGCTTGACACGCTCCGCAAACTTCATGATTCTGAGTTTGAATCCCAGGTAATCCTACAACTAGATCCTCTTGAACCAACTGACAGAGATAGTGGACATTTAGATGCCCATATCGCTAATGCCAAAGAGTGCTGATGGAAGTACTCCTAGCTGCCATGGCGAGCTCTTGAGAACCAGTAGAATCAACAAGTCTATAAAGACCATGATCCTCAATGCCAACTGCAACTGTAGTGCAAGTCTCCCTGTCAACAATGTTGCACTTGTGCAACCCGAAAACGAAATGCGACATAATCTGACTGATAGTAGATTGAGCTTCATACCGGGTACAAAGTATACATTAGGGAATATCAAATCCCTCCCACCAGATGAAATTTGAACGTTGCCCTTGCCGACAACAGTATACTCTTCGCCTCCACCAAAGATCATTGAATTAGTGAAAGGCATGTACTTTGTAAACCAATCTCGATGATGTGTGAAATGTCGAGAAGCTCTAGAGTCAATGTACCAGGCTGATGATTGAACATCATCAGATGAGGTTTGGGCCATGAACGCATAGAAGGTAGACTCCTTCTGATCAAGATGCGTGGTAGAATTGGCTTTCTGCTTGGACACTCCCTGTTTGGATTGTTGGGATGCTATCAATTTCTTGCAATCTTTCACCAAATGGCCATATATATGACAGTAGGAACATTGTAAGCTTTTTTTCTTCGAAGATTGCTGAGGTTGACCTTGACCGTGTCCTTTCTGCTGGAAGGACGGAGCTTTACCCTTGTTCTTATGCAAAGCTAAGGTTGTGAGTGAAAGCCTGTTCAGTGGACAACCTAGCATTGCTTCCATCGATCCTGCTGTAGAAGCTTGTTGCACAGATTAGGAAACTTCAGATCAACACTAGTAGATGAGATATTGAGCATATCAATGAAGTGCTCGTAGGATCTGGGAAGGCTTTTCATGCGATCACTACCATATCCTCTTCCACCATGGTTTGGCCTATAGCTTCCAACTGGTCACGAATGTCCTCGATCTTCGTAAGATGTGCTTGGATAGATGACTTCTCATCCATCATGATAGAAAACAACATATTCTTCAGAAAGAAAGCTCGACTCTTGTCGGACCTAATGAAGATCCTTCAAGAGATCCCAGATCTCTTTTGCTGTTTTACTTGAAGGCACCTGAGGGAGTTGATCATTTGTGACTGAGAGTTTGATAAACATGACAACCTCTCGATTCTTCACATCATGTTTGTCTTGATCATGAATTGCTGTTGTAGGACGAGATTCTTTGCCCTAAACAATTTGATCAAGGCAACGATACTCAAAAATGGTAAGCATGCATTGTTTCCAGGTGTTGTAGTTGCGGTCGTTGAACTTCTGAATGTGTTCCAACATGATGTTGGTCAAAGATGCCATCACGAAAACCAAATTTGAACGAGGTCAACTGAGTGAAAGCAAGAGACGGAATAATCCGATAAAAAAATCAGAATAGAAGCAGCTGCAAAAAAAATGGAATCCTTGGAGCAAAATTTGAGGCACGAATCCCAATGCGCGAATTTTGAGGTTTGCTAGAAGCCCATAAATTGAAATTTTTCTGCAAATTGAAAACTGAAATTTTCCTGAAAAAAATAAATGATTGGCAGACAAAAAATACCTCTGATTTTTTAAAATAAAAAACAGAAAAAAATCCAGACATCTTTTTTAATTTAAAAAAGGATAAAAAAATAGGGTCAAAACCCTAGGTCCGAGCACAGGAAAAATGTTGGTAGAGGGTGAAATCGCAAGTTGGCAAATCGCCAAAATATAGGTGTTGCAAACCCCACGAAAACCGCGGAGGCGGATAAAACCCTTGGTCGTGGGCACAAAAATGCTAGTCGCGTAGAAAATAGGAAAATCGTTGGCAGAGGAGGGCGCATCAAAGACATGCGAAAAAAAAAACAGACTGCTGCTGGAAAAATCGTGTCGGCCTTCGCGTGGAAAAAAAAAACCCAGAAAAAATTGCACTGCTTAAATTTGCAAAAAAATCGCAGAAAGGGCACATGATGAAGATGGAAATCCGTAGAAAATCGCGCCCAAGTTGTGCCGCCGCCTTAGAAAACACGAAGTTGCAGAGATAAAAATCTGCCGTGGGAGGTATAAAAAACGAAAACACAGTAGCTCGAGAACCCTCACTGCAAAATATCGCGAGCTCTAAAATATTCGCTAGAAAACCTTGCAAGAAACCTCCAATTTTTCCAAATGAATTAACCTTTAAAAAAAACTAAAATTTGCCCCAAGAAAAGACTCAAAAAATCTTTTCAAAAAATTTCAAAATTTTCCATAAAAAAATTCTGATTTTTTAAATATTTTTCATGCTCTGATACCACGAAAAATAATTGAATGAATGATTCAATAATCGGATAAATTAATTGAACGATATACAAACGCATATATAGAGTTTACAAGACGATGTTCTATAAAAATAAAAAATCGTTAAAGTAAAAGACTAAAAAACTAAACGCTAAATAAAGCTTAAAAGCTAATTAAATAAAAGCTAATTAAATAAAAGCTAACTATGCGTCTTTAATAAAGAAGCAATAGCTTACACTTAACGAGCTAAAAACAAAAAAGCTAAATGACCTTTAAACAAGGAACTAAATATAGGTGACTAAAATATAATTAAATATTCTAATACAGGTAAATCAAGTGCACTACAAATTTGGATGCGCACGAATAAAAGTTAGAAGACATAGAAGATCTGGACATCTGTTATCCAAACTCTCAGAGTTAATGATTATTCTCCCTTGGAACACAAGGGGGATAGGTGCCCCTAATAAACAACACTAACTTCATAGTTAAGGTCAAGGACCACAGAATTGATCTCATTCTCCCCTAAGAAACTACTAGAGCTAAAGATCTACAGACTTCTAAATTAGAAGTCCAGAGTGAAACAAATATTTTTACTACAAAACTGCAACAAAATCAGCTATTTTATGGAATCCTCAAAGGTGCGATCCAATTTGTTACATTCCTCATCCTTGGGGGGCAGCTAATGTTTTTAAATTTGTTCAGTTTTGATTTCAATATCAATTTTTTTATATTAAATATCTACTTCCTGCCCATTGGAAATTAAATGATTTCAGTTCTTCAACTGCTCAACAATGGATCCTTACAGCTCATAATTTTGCCCTCATTCTTATGTGTGAATTTAATAATATGGAGCCTGATGAGAAAAGTGGATGCACAAGGTTCAACTACAGGACAACTACCTTATGGATCTTATTCCAGATGAAAGGCTTCTAGCTTTGAAGTTTGGATGGAAAACATATACATGGAAAAATAGATGAATGAAGGACAATAAATATACATTGTTGAAAAAATAGACAAATTAATGATCTCTTAGAAGTGGATTTGGAACACCTCTGTATAGGCAGAAGGGTTTCAAAATACAACTGTAACAGGTCATGGGCCCATCACTCTGAGTATCACAACAACTTTGAAACAACCAATAAATCTGTTCAGATACAAAGTTGCATGACAGGGTAGTGGACTGGTAGGCAAATGGTGTTAAATATTGAAGCCATGCTATGCACAGATTTTGCAAAAAGCTTGATTAAAAGATCCCCAGCCAAGTTGCAATGAAATTTTTCTGATTTTTATGCTTCTGTTTGAAGGTTTTAAGATCGTTTTCTGAGTTTTGTGCTTGGGTTTTGATACCAAGAGGTTGTATGTGGTTTTAATCATAAACAGTGCCAATGAATCACAACTTTTGAACTCAAAATGCAGAAATATAATTGACTGGTAATCAAATTCAGAATTCTGATTTAAGAACAGTTATAGAATAATTTTTCAGATTCAAGAATTCTAGTTCACCCAAAACAACAAATGTCATACCAGGAATCCAACGCCTTGCTAGGAGAGGGTTTTATTAAAATTAGAATAACATGAACTATGAGCTCCCAGTTGGCAAAGATAGCTCCAAATAGTTTTATTTGCTCCTACAACAATTACCAAAAATAAATACTGGAAATCTACTGAGTCCCACGCTTGGCTCCCAGGTAGGATTATTCAATTTATTGACAAAAACAACAATCTGGACTAAAATCAACCCCTGAAGCCTGCTGAAATTATCAATTCTCTGTAAGAAGTTGCCAACAATGAAGATTATACAAGTTTCAACCCTTATTTGAGCTGGTAAGGCCAATACTTGCAACCTGGAGTCTGCTGAATGGTACGGCCAGCAATGGGAAAGGTATGGTTGGCTTAAGGTTGCATTGGAACGCTGATATATGCTGATTAAAATCTCTGTTCTGCAATTATATTATGATATCTCACTGCTGTAACCAAATCTGAGTGCAAATCAATTTGTAATGAAGTCCAATGATGCCTAGATGAAGACCCTATGTGGGTCTTCCCCAACAATGAATTGGGTTTCCATCCAATTCACAATTTCTTCAAGGGTTTTCGTCCTCAAAGAACCTGATTTGCAGCTGAAACCTGCTCCAGCTCCAAATTCCCAAAATGCTCATGTAAAAAATGAATGAATGAACGAGCAATTGGCTGCCCCCCATGTTACTTTATTCTCTCGAAACCCTAATTCGATTTTAGGGTTGTCTTTCAATTTTTTTCACTCTTTAGTAAAGTCTTTATTTGATTAAAAATCAAATTATTTCATCCTCTAAGAGGTACGATCCACTCCAAGGGTCTTTTATTCATGACATAAGTGGCCCCCTTTTAAAACAACATTAAGCTACTAGGGGTGTATTCCTAGGGGGTTACTTTATTAATTTTTTATAATGCTTTGGTATATTTAATTAAACATAAGGTATTAATTAAACATAAGGTGGCCCCCATCATACTTCGATTTGACATTCTGGTCTCACTCAAAACTGAAGTTGCCATTGGTATCGAGGCGATGTCTGGATATGGCAGTGCAACTTGGCAATCTCCTCCTAAGAAATAGGGATTCTCCTAAAAAATAGGAGACTGTCTCAAATCGATGATAAACACTCCTAAGCCACTCTGCTACGCTCCTCGGCCCTCTGAGTGGTCAAACAGTCAATTGGCAGTCCCCTCCTAAAAAATAGGAATCCACCCCCTCCTAAAAAATAGGAACCCTTCTAGAAAATAGGAAACTGCCTCAAAACTCCCAAAACGTCTCCAATACTCCTCAGAAGGTCACCAAACCCCCAAATGGGCTCCCTATCCACCACGTTAGCCCACGGAAACCCTGATTATAGGCTAACCCATGCTGACAACTGGACTGTCTAAGGAAGGGACATTACATTGATTTTCTAAGAAATCAAAATAATACGTTGGAAAAATTTTCAGCAAAACAAAGTTGTCAGTCTACAATGGAACAACTTCAAACTCAGATTTCAGACCCAAGTCTCTATGAAACAGTTATAAATTGAGATAAGGGGCTAATTCATTGCCTCTCCATTCTACACTAGTTGATATTGGCATAGTGTGATGGTCTCTAAATATGGTGTTGTTGTTCTTGCCACAAAGATTCAAACCCTGTTGGGGTGTTATTGTTAAGTGTTTATGTTGGGGATGAGTTCCATCGTTTGTAACCTCATCGGTTCATAGCTCTGGGTCAAAAGCATTTATCCCTCTAAAAAAAATCAAAATACATTCTACACTCGAGAAGATTTTCTCCGGAGATAGGGAACTAGGCAATAATGGTTCAAAGGTGGAGATCAGAAGTTAGAACACAACCTTCTTACATAAATCTGTCCAAAACAAGCAACATATTAATAAGTTATTAACCAGCAAGGTTTTCCTGACAAGGATGGACATTTGATTATTAATCCACTAGAGATGCTTAAATATATTGGTGATTAATATGGTCAGTTACTAGCTGAATTTCCTAGTCCGCTAGAGAAAATAAATGCACAAGACAAGATACTCCCGACATCAAGTGGGTTCTCAGTCAACTAAAGTCAACAGTTTTATCCTTTAGCAAAGACAAGGCCCTGGTACTGGATCGATTCTCTTGATTCTCTGCTCCCTTTCTTTGACCATTCTAGGAAACAATTAAAGAGGACCTGTTACAGGTTGTGGAATAGTCAAGGACCAACAAAAAATGTTGCTCAACTCAATGTCATGTAGCTTGTATTGATTCCAAACACTGTAGGGTCTGATAAGCTTTAAGATTTTTGATCTGTCTCTCTTTGCAATATGACCTACAAAATAATAGCGATAAGACTTGAAATATTTCTTCCCATATTAATATCTAGCAACCAATGTGCTTTTGTTCTGAAAAGGAAGATAAGAGAATGTAAAGACTGTTCTAGATTTAATTTATTCAATCACATCTCAAAAAAGACATGGGGTGCTTCTTAAATTAGATATGTCAAAGACCTTTGACCAATATAATTAGTCTCTGATTCTACAGACTCTTTCTGCCAATGGGTTTTCAGTACAGGTAATATACTGGATTCAAATTTGCATTACATTTTCAATCCTCAAAGTTGCCATTATTGGATACCATGGACATTGATTCCACTCCACATGAGGGCTAAGGCATGGGGGATTCTCGCAGCCCCTATTTGTTTATTATCATGAGTGAGCATCTCCTACCTTAACTGCAAAAGGAACAACACAATGGAGATATCTATGTTTTACCAGCTTTGGAAGGAAGACAGATTCACAGACTTTCAACAGTGTACTATTCTCTTCCATGATCTTTAGAGAAATAAAAAAACTCAAATCAATCCTTGATTAGCATCAAATAGCTTCAGGGTACCTGATGAATCAAACTAAATCTAGGCACCTGATGAATTAAACTAAATTGACTTTGATATATGATTCTGTTGGCTAGCCATTCAGCTATAATATCCAAGCCATTATGGGATATGACGAAGGTCAGTTCCCACCATCTATCTTATTTTTTGGTCTCTACACCAAATACTCAGCAATGCTATGGGAGAACACCAAAAGGAAAATGACAATTAAGCTCAGCCATTGGACAAATAGCCAGCGCTGAGTTGCTAGAAAGATTCAGCTGATAAGGGCTGTTCTGGTTTATTGAATTAACTTGTTTCACAACTTTCAAATATTGGTTAGTAGCCCAGTCTTGGATAATACAACTTAAATCCGGAGGACTCAATATAAAAGAACCTACTCTGTTGGACAAGGCTCTTGCAATGAAATCTGCTTGACGCCGAATCATGACAACTTTCAATATGAGCTGGTAGCCTAGTCTTGGATAACCCAACTTAAATCCCAAGGACTCAATATAAAAGAACCTACTCTATTCAACAAGGCTTTCACAATGAGATAAACTTGGCTCCTAATCACCAACCCCCACTTGTGTTGATGCCAAATATACAGACAAGTACAGGCTTGGGGAGGCTGCCCAGACGGGAAAGGGAATCTCTCCATTATAGCAAAGCATACACAAAAGGGAGTCTAGCTTATTCAACAAGTTCTTATGTGGCAAGTTGGATTTGGAAATGATAGGAATTATTCGATTCCGGTAGGATCGCTGTTATGGTTACCTTGTTCTTAGCATTCCAGAATGTACTTGTAGGGTCTGAATCTCCACAAGGCTTCTAATAAATTTTCTCTGACTAAAGATCAGGACCTAAAATATACCTACAAAAAAGTAGGGTGAGTACTGACACTCTCCCCAGTTTTCTCCTCCAAATCCACCTGTCTCAGAGACAAGCTCGTTTCATGGTGGTCAAAAGATCAATTAAGATGGATCCATACCAACTCTGGGGGGGAACATACCACTTCTTCACTATATAAATTCTATATGAACTTGTCCTCCAAAGATAGTCATAAAGGGAGCAGGCTTTTTAACTTTAAAGGATCACCTAAAATCAAATGCATCCTGTGGATGACTTCCCACAATAGAATCCTTGTCCAGGATCAATAAAAAAAGAGAGAATTTCTGGTTCATCACAGATGTCCAACCTGTTTGTTAGATGGAGAAACAACAGAACATTTTTTCATCTTCTGCTGCTTTGCCAGATAAATTTTGTCCCAGTTGGCTGCACCATTCCAAACTGCCATTGCAGATCATAACCATTTTATGGAGAAGAATTCAGATTTCAATTGCAGGATGCATCAAATTTACTACAAGGGTAGAAACATGCTAAAAATCATACAATTAATTAAACTTCAACATTAATATAGAATTGCCAACAAGATGGCTGACGAATTGGCAAAAAGTATTTAGGCTCTCTCACAAAGTGGATTACTTTATCACTTTTTGGCTTTGCCAATGAGTGTCCACCACCAAAAATCAAACACTAAGCGTTTCTGGATAATAACAGATGAAACAAACAGAATGATGAGGCAGCTGTTTCTCTCTTTAGATGAGCAAATGAGTTAAGCACACCATAGATGTTATGTTACCATCTCCCCCTGACCTCCAAAGGACAAACAGTGTGTCCTAAGTCTATCCACTACCTCCCAGTTTTGACCAAGGAATATAAATAGTAATACATAACACTTAACAAGACAGGAGGCTCCAAACAAACTTTTGTATGTGTTTTACTTGGTCAAGTCATAGGATTGAACTCAAGACCACCTTACATTCAGCCACTTTCCAAAAGGTGTAAAATTTAATCTTTGACAATCATCAATGTTGTGTCAACTGTCATCCTCGATATAGTGTATTGCTTGGGAACTTTATTTTCTTTTCTTGTGGAGTGACTTGCTTCAAAGTCCATGATCATATGGGGCGCATCATTGAACACTTGGTTTCTGTTTGGCTGTGCATCCTGAGCACTATTAACCATGGCACAAGTACAAACAAAATCATTCACCCTGCTCAGCTTCTAGGTGGTCATGTCATATGTCATACCTCTGGTAAGCAATTATTTTAACTCAGTGGGATTGAATTTTTTTTTTTTTTTGAATATTGAAGCTTTTCATCTAATGGCAAAGACACTCCAACGTATTCTTTATTAGTCATTTAATCATGGAAGCATGGTGAAGAAAACCTGATGTTGCACAAGGATTTTAAATGGAAGCCACATGTTCACTAATCAAGTTATCAACAGGTGTTAACTATAAATCGGATTGATTGCCGATGGTGACAAGGAGGTGTTCAAACTCAAAGTTAATTATGTAGTGTGAAAATATTCCCTATATCTGTAGGTTAAATGCTCTAATAATACTGATGAGAGGGGAATACATACTCCACCTTAGCAACTGTGCTGTCCTCATTTGCCACACTTGGCTACAACATCATTTCGGGCTGCTACAGGGATTGAAGAACTCTCTCCACACATCCTAATGGGCAAGACAATGATGACCTTATGGTTTATTCATTCTCTATAGATTCTATTGAAAACTCTCCATGGAAGGATGGCGTCACATAATCAACTATCTACAAGGAATGATTTTGACATTATTTATGTTTTGAGCAGGTTTGTGGAAAAAGCATGGATCTTGCAATCTGCCATAAATGCAGTCTATTCAAAAGAAATTTTACTTTTCAATTCCCTTTTTGAAGCTCGCCTTGCATTTATTTGTGAAAAAAAGGGCAAGTTTTAGAATCATACCTAAAATAATAAATAATACTCTATAATTATGTGATTTTCCAAGTATCCTTGTTCATTGTAAGCCAGTCCAGATTAATTCGGAAAAGGATAAACCTCGCTCTCTCAAGTTTCTCTGACCAATAAAGAGTCTTCCAAAACAGTCCTCGATGAGAATCAACTCACTGTCGTTTCAGATGAGGATTACGAAAGTGATGAAATTTCATATTCCTATCTGTCGTTCTGCTGCCTGGGATCCATCATGATAACAATGACTCACTCTCTGTCAAAGCTAGGTCACAAGCAATGGCTATTTCTGCCTTTACCCCTGTATCTAATGAGCTCAGTTCTCTCGTCTCCCAACCTATTAAAATGACCAATGCAGCTTAATTCATATCCAGGAAGGGCGGCTTACTATGAGTGGCTAGGGATATTTTCTTTGTTATTGATTTTTACCCTACTATTTTTGAGCCCTTGGCCCAAAGAATCTGTATTACTCCTAATTCTAGTAATTCATCTTACGTCCCAATCCATCCAAAGCATACAAACAGCCAAGGCCATGCTGAGAACAAAGCTGGGCATCACTCAGAAACTATTCTTTGTCTTGCCTCAGCTAACATCAATGATACTTTGAATGGTCTATTGAAGATTGCTGAAGGAAAGAATAGGAAAAATGCCCTCAGATAGGAAAACTCCTTGTTGATACAAAATCGGCAAGGTATAAAGGAAAATCAGTGAGTCATAATCATCTACTTGAACAAACAGGATGAGAGTTTGTCAATTCTAACAAATTGTTTTGAACTGTTGAACAATTGTACCTAAGCAATTGACAAATTTCTTTATTCTGAAAAAGAGGAGAAAATGACCTCTTGATGGCCCAGCATTAGATTCAGTAAAGCAATAATGCAAAAAGACAAAACACATGACAGTTCTTGCTCAATAAAGCCACTTAGATCCCAATCAATTAAGAATCAATTTAATCAACAGGGAGATGGGTATGGACCTAGATCTGGAATGCTGATCAATGTCCTCGGGACTGAACCATGGCAGATGAATCTGGAGTACTTCTGACACAAACCATGACAAATTAATCTACACTACTCCTGACAGAAACCATCAAGGGAACTATCTCCTTAGTGCTTTGCCTTTTGTGTCCTCGTCTATATTCCTTTGCAGATATCTCAGCTAAAATACAACTATGTTATGTATCATTGCTTGTAGTGCAACTCTGGACAATAGTTCCATTAGTTTTGACTTTTATAGTTTTCAGCCGTTTCTCTTTTTTGTTCTCCCTCTCTGAAAGGGTTTTTGTGATCTATCTATACTTTCTTAACACACGAATGTTTTTCTTTAACAAAACAAATCACTTTCCTGGTACAAAAAAGTAAAACCATTTATCTAACAATATATTTCACAACAATATCTGATGAAAACAGTCTTGATACTTTTCAAGTCCAAATTATTTTCTTTTTGTCAGGTAAATGATTGTTAACCTTACAACCAAACAATTTTGTATGTTTTATCTTAATCTTCAGTTTGATCATATAAAAGGTGTAGTGGCTACATCATCAAATAAGTGAATAACTCATTGGGTAACTTGCTGAAATTAAACATATCATCCATAAAGAATTTCGTGCTCATGTAATGACCAATCTATTTTCTTCACTACATTCCAGAGTATGAGGATTACACTGTCTCTGGATGCCATATTCCTGTAAACGACTGAAAAATTCCCAGGATAGTTGTTTTTGCCATTATCACATCTGAATTTTTTTGAAGAGCTTCTGCCATGATTTTTGTCTAATGCAAGAATCGTTTAAATCATTTAAATGTTTTGCTCTTGAGCAACACAACTTCTGTTCTATGATATACATCATCAAAAAAAACAACCGATGTTGACTGATGAAATTGCTAATGTACAAAAGTTCAGGTTTATATGGGCCCACACATATTAATCCAAGCAAGTTCAAGAATATCCTTAACATGCCTACCCTTGTTCTTTGGGGCCGCTTCTAATTGTCCTTCCCTAAGAGACAGTTCTGATTGAAACTTTAGTTCAAGTTGGACTCAAATCAAGGTCTGCAGCAAGTCCGTATATCTTCTTTGATGGTGAATATTTGTTTATTAACATGCCCCTGTTGCTAATAAATATGCAGAGTATCTGCAGGCATTTCTGTTGATAAAAGATGTACATAGAACAGGTTATCAAACTTGGAGCTTTGCTCAACTTTCTTGTTTCACTAGTGGCATAGCTATCAATGATAGTTCTGCTGAATAATTACTCAAATTCTAGTAAAGTCAAATAAAAGTTATCTTTACTTCTGCTGATCTTATATCACTGTAAGGAGTCTTCAATTATAGTAATAATTCACATTGCCAAGTTGATCTTCTTTGTTCTTCAGGAATCAGTGTGGATAAAGGACCCCTTAATCTGTTAACAACGATCTTGGAGAAATTTTAATATGACGTTTGGAGAGAGATAAGCCTAAATGTGATATTTCATGTATGCGAAGCAGATTTTGTGCTTTGTTTCATAATGGCAACAATATGAAGTTCATTGCACCAACAAATATTGCTACAGGTTTCCTTACCATTGCCTGAAAGGCCCCTCGATTGGATTGTATGCACACTCAAAAAATGCAAATTTTACTACAGGTTTCCTATACCATTGCTTGAAAGGCCACTCGACCAAATTGTAGGCATACTAAAAAAATTTATCTTAAAATCCATTTGAGCCTTTGGCAGTATCCAATTTGGAGTTAAAATCAATTTTTTAGTTGTTCAGGCACAATACATGAAAGACACAATTTCATTCTTTTGTGAGGAAGTTGTAGATGCATCTAGAATCTTTCCTTGAGCCTGTATGTTGCTTGAAGTTGGATTATCTTCATCTAGAAGTGAAGTGACATAATGCATGAATAGAGCCATGATTCTATTCATGGTGTTGAATAAACATCCACTGAAAAAAATAATAATGTGTTTGGAATCTGGGATTGTCTCAATTCAGAAGCAAAGAGAAGCGATGGTTAGCTTCCTCTATGATATTCTCTCTAGTGTTTTATGGAGTCATATCTGAAGTGATGACCCACATGATGAAGTCGGTGCTTTGACTCATCAAGGCAACTTGCTGAATGAATTTGAATTTTCTTTCTTAGCTAGAGCATTTTGGATCTACTTCTCTGAATATGGCGTATATCTTCCCTCTCCTTAAGGACAACTGTAAGCACTGTTAGCATACTTCCAGATGTATTTGACCAGTGATTGCATTCTTTATGCATGGTTATAACATGCTTTAGCCTCTCTGCAAAACTGAGTATACTGGCTCCAGCTAAGGGATCCATCTTTTTACAATAATTGCTGAATCAAAGATAGAGTTTTATTGTCTTGGCTGACTTAAGTATTTTAAAGAGATGAGACCTGAGCTCAGGTGAATAGCGGTCTGAGATAAATTATTAGGACATTGTTGTGAAAGGTTTCTGTATTTGAAGCTAATCCAGTTATCTCAGTTTAGGATACATTTATTGGCTCGAGATTTAAAACTTCTACAATTTCTCATCAGAATCTAATTGAAATCTACTCTAATTGTAAGCTTTCTGTCTTGTCATTACTGAGCAGGAATTCTTTGTTGGATTCCATTCTTTTGGAGTTGGAAGTGAAGTGAGCTGTAAATTTTTAGGAAATAAATTCTGAACTAATGAAACTAAATCAAGTTCTAAATTGGATGATTGAGGAAATCAGAAATACCTCTGGTTTGTTTTCCAAAGGTCACTCTCTTCTTCATGATTGGGCTACAGATGCCATTTTATAAAACTTTTTTCTCTGCAAATTACTTTTTTGGCCTACAGATGCCATCTTATAATTCAATTCTCTGGAAATTATTTTTTGTAACATTCTTGAAGGAAAATTCTTTGGTTTTATTTACATGCAAATTGGAATTTTCTTGCTATGATTTTGGCTATTTTCCTCTTATTGCATTTGGTTAGGGAATATTTTCTCTGTCCCCTTTCACTTTGTTATGATGTCAAATAGAATCTAATTAGTTAGATATTTGTGTGGGTCATTGTAATTTCTTATGTTTTTTAAAATCATTTCTGATAGATATGTCAGTTGTACTTTTCCGTTGGTTGGCAAAACTGTCAGTTGGATATACATTTTGGTATCGTTTCCCAACTAAGTTATATGTACAAATGTTATCCGACATGCTTAAAAGGAAAAAGTCACATTAGGAAATTGACTATACATTGCTCCCAAGGCCTTAAGTTTTCATATTTTGGAAGCAATTCTCTGTGCACATGCTTAGAAACCATGTTTTGGATAAGCATAGCAACCATATCATTTTTGGAGATTACTTTGGCTTGAGATGACTTTCATATGCCCTCAGGGTAGACCTCGTTTATTCTTTTTAAATCGTATTGTTTTTTTTTATCCTTTCCATTTCAAGGACAATTAGATTTTTAGTTTAGTTTTTTTCCTACTTAAACAGGATTGTAGTGATGAGTTTAGATTTTAAATTCCAGATCTAGAAAATATACTTTTTTCAGAATTGCTTGAGTATTTAGAATTTCAGTGTTCTCTATTTCTACAGTTCAGATTTAGATTTATCGCTTTTAGAGTAAGGACTTTACCCTAGGGTTTACAACATTTTAACAAGTTACAATTAGGCTCATAGCACCTATTCCAACTACTAGTATTTTGTTGGATATTAACACTTGAAGGTGTTGGTCTTTTGGACTTTGACGCTAAAAAAATTGTCTGGAGAAACATTGAGTTCCCAACCTGCTAAATTACTCAACTCAATTGTAGTGTTCTTGTATGCATGAAATGGCAAATTGTCCAACCTAACAAGGCAAGCATCGATATGTTCAATTTTCCAATTTTTGATTACTCAATCTATCAAAGTTTATCCTAGTTTGGTCGAGCTTATTCATAAAGCTATAGATATTTATATTTCTTTACTTATTGATGAGTTGACTAAGTTTTTCATGGGTTCTCTTTATGGTTTAACAATAGGCCACATTATCAAAAAGAACTGTGCGATAAATATTTTCTCATCATCACCTTCAGCATGTAAGTCAAGGTTCAATGTTTGTTATGCTAATTTGCATATTTTTTAGTCATTAACATTGTTTGCGCTGCAATTATTTTTCTTTTGGTTGTCGCTTATGGCAATGCTCACCAGTCCTAGCCCTTCTGCAAATTTTTTTTTGGATATTTGTTGGAAATGTTTTATTGACATGATATAGTTGCAGGACACATATTTTCTTCAATAAAACATGTTTTTAGTATTATTTCACATTCTACTTTACTATGTCTATCATCTGTTACGTTTTGTCGGTTGTTTGTTTAGCATTTTTTTCTAAATTTTTTTTGATAAAACATCAATTGGTTGGAGTAATTCCTTGGGTATGCATTCAGTACCTAGAGAAGAGTTGTTTTACATTGTTACTACCTTGCACTTCAAGCCAGGGATTGTTCTGAAGAAAATGATGTAAAAATAGGGTTTTAATTTAAGTAGCAATTTTAAATTTATGTAGCAGTTAGCACGTTGATTACTAGGAAGCTACGTGTAGTCAGAGTTACCTCATTAGATTGAGTTTGACTCTTGATCTCTTCCCATTTATTATTGATTATAAATAATCCTTATTTATAGATTTCAACCAAGAGAAATGGACATCTAAAGAGGTGCTTGACTCTAAAGTTTTGAACAGTTTCTCAAAATGGAATGGCAGTGATCTGGAGCATCTCAATGTCCACTTGTATGACAGATTGAGCTACCAGATATCATCATTGCTCCACCTTCATGGGTGTTACATCAAACAAGTTTTTTAAAAACTGTATGACATTTTAGGCCTAGATATCAATTTGTATATTTTAATTATTGGCAACAAATCTAAATATGTAGCAGCTTTTTATTTTGAAGATTTAAACTACTTGGAATTATTGGCTACAAAATGTTGTGTAATTGATTGCAAATACTAACGACTCTCTGAGAATGCAAGTAATTATTTTTCCTCTATGATTAGATAGTTTTTGTTTAATAGTTCCAAACTGTTTTCCTGAGTGATCTCATTGAGATTCTAAACTTTGGCAAACCATTTGCCCCAATGGACATACTAATTAATTTTCATACGGTATATCTATGCCTAAAGGTTAATGATAATTACCATCAATATTTCAAACTATTCAGTGGAAAGTTCTATTTTGATGTGCAAGTGATCAATTTTCCTCCCACTTGTTCAAATTTAATCTCAAATGTCAGATGTTGAATAGCATAAGGTTCTTAATGTATTGTTTTGGGGTTGCCCTCCAATCTTAGAGAAACTGACAAACATCTGGAATCTAGATTTGTGTCAGATATTCAAGATCTAATGCCTCGACTTACCAACGTAGTGCTGGCTACAGGATTGGGTGCCTTTGCTGTTGCTGGTTTGGCCTTTCCATTCATGTTGGTGTATGTATGATACAAATCTCTTTGAAGTATTTGATGATTTTAATTCTGTTAGCTGTTAAGAGGATTTTATTAATTCATATATGCAGAGGTGGTTACAATATGAAATAATGCAGGTCATCAAGAAAAGAGCCTGTTATTAATTCTGCGAAGCCCTTGCCACCACAAGCAACCTTTCGGGGGCCATACATTAACACAGGATCACGAGATATTGGTCCTGATGTTCCTAAAACATAGTTTCATTTCAAGATTGTACGCCCTTTGCTACTGGGTTCCTGATAATATATTGGAATCAACTAGTAGTTTGTCTCATGCATATAATCATATTTTAGTGTAAACTCTCTAATATATTGTTGTGGTTGATTTTACTTACAACAGTACGTGTGCTTTTAGTTATTAAATCAGAAAAGCTTTGATTGGTTCAGGTCATAAAACAATTTGGTTTGAGGTTCATAACTCTAATAATTATTAATTCTGTAAATTCATGTACTATGTATCCTTCACAGTAACATTTGCCATAAAAATTAATTGTTCTTTTCCATTCAAGTTTGCTTACAACCTATTAAGATTTTGTTTAACATGTCTCTGGTGTTTTGTAAAATTTTGGATTAAACTATGTGAACTTTTTTGGCTTCAATGTTTTGTATCACACTCAATGATTCATTATTGGGATGAGAAACGTGAGAAAAGCTTAAATCTACCACAGTTCAGGTTAGAAGGGTCAGTCTCTGATGCTTAAAGCTGGAGAATATATGTAGTAATCATTTAACCAGTTCAAGTTACAGATCCCAGAAACATGTTTCCACCCTAAAGGCACACTTTCCGGAAACGAAAATGGTTTCGGGGACAGGGGGACGGCTGGAAATGTTTCCAAGCCGTCCCTAATCTAGTAAAATTTTTGGAAACCGTCCCGGAAACTTGGAAATGGTCAAAATTTTCGTCGGAGACCGTTGACTGTCCGGGGACGGACAGCCGTTTCCGGCGGCAAAGGCATTTAAAAAACAATTGTTTTTATAAAATTTATTTTTTATTGCAACAATATTATTATATATTATTAATTTTTTTGTTTTAATGAAAGCGATAGTCATAGCGATAATCATAAATTTAATAATAAATATCTGCAATTTAAAAAAAAAAAAAAATTTAATGAAAGGCTGAAAGCAATTAAAAATTTAATGATTATGAAAGCAATATCGATATCATATCAGATGATCTCGAAGCCAAGCTTAAAAAAAGAAAACAGACTTTCACGGTGGCTCAGGCAGCGCTGCAGAAATATCAAATAGGTTTTTCCGTCCAAGCCAGGCAAGATTGTGATGTGTGAAATTTATCGCTCAGGAGCATTGAAGTTTAATAGTGTATCAACTAGGGTTTGAAGAAAAGAAGAAAATTTAAGAGGCAACGACAAGGCTATGATGAATGTTTACTGTGTTACAATGTTATATAAATTTCAGATCTCCATATACATATATATATAGCTGTCCCCTGCTGTCCCCTGTTCCGGGAAAAAAAAAGTCTTGGAAACCTGTTTCCCCGCCCCCCCGTCCCAGAAACTCGGGGTAACATAGTATATTGGGCAACTTTGGAGTCTAAGTAACTGCACTATTAACTGATCTATCCAGCCTATTCATGACTAATTTGTCTGGATGGTGTGCAGAAAAGGCTAATGGAAGGTCTGTAACTTTTCCATTGGCATTTTTGATTTAACTGTCGACAATTTCATAAATATAGAGGCTATATTGTAATTTATGATAAAAACTAATTGAGCAGATCCTTATTTTTAGAAGATGATCTTCTCAAGATCTTGGTTTAGGTGTTTATTTTGAAGAGAAAAACACACAAAGGCACCTTGCAATGTAGCTTTATATTTATCTTATATTTTTTAGTTGTGCAATTCTTTCAGTTTTAGGGACATTACTCATGACTGTGATCCAGGAGCATCTAGGACAGTCAAGAGCTCATAACTCCATCAGCACTCACATGTGGGTCATAGGATATCCTGTTAATAGCTTAGTCATCACGAATGAAACATGGGCAGTAATGTGACATCCTAACAAATCTCCAAAATTTTCTGCAGAACTCCAAAGGCATTTTTACTTACAATCCTGTTCTGCATAGGCAGTTGCAATGCCATTCCTAGGTGACGACAGTAGAGAGGAATCTAGCTAGAATCAGTAGAGTGGCTGATAGTCTTGTTGCTGTTGAGCTGTTGATCACTCTTCTACATGTATAACAGTTAGTGAAAGGATGTTAGTTAATAAGTTGGCAAGTTAGCTAGCTTAGTGGTGTAATTGGAGGATAAATTAGACGCTTAATACACCCGACCCCTTAGATCTTGTACAAAACTATTGCATCATAATACATTGCATATTTCAATTCTCATTGTCGTGTCCAGCTGTCTTGTTATTCGTCTCTCCCTTAGCACTTTGCACTCTAATATAGTTCTTAGGCTTTGTCATTCAAACATATGCCTTTGCCATAGCACATTTAGTCTGCCAAGTGCGCCTATCCTTCAGGCACCATCGTGGGCCCCATATCAAGGGTTCCAAAGTACGCACATAGTGTGTCACTTCTAATGATATTTGAAGTTAATATTTGTATTATCTCAATTTGTATGCCCATCCATGCAAGGTCGGATTCTAGGAAGCTGGGGATCAAAACTTGTGACTTTTTTTTGCATACCTTTCTATCCAATGACCTAAGATGGCAAACAAAGCTCCAGATACTGACAATGGATATGCTTTTGAGAATGATAGAGAATGCATTGTGCTGACAACAAGAAGATTTAAAAAATTATTATGCACGTGATAGAACAAGCCATTAACTACTTTGGCCAGCTTCTTGAGCATGTGTAACTTCCTCCAAATATCTCTACCTCTAACAAACCCTTCAATGGTTACACACTATACAGTGACGAGTCAATTGAGACATCTTTATTTTTCAAGGCAACATAGGCATAGATACTCTAGATAATTGGTTTAATCTTTACTTATTCATGCTTATGGTAAATCAGTTCTCTAAATCATAAAAGATTACCTTTGCCCTTTTGAAAGTGCCTATTAAAAATGGTAGCAAAACTAGCAATCCAACAAAAATGATTGCATCTAAATCTCTTTATTGGGAGTGGTTTTATAGAAGCCCTAAAAGAGACCTATTACCTAGTTGAAAATTATAAGGACTAACACATCAAGTATGCACAATTGTGCAAAATACAAGATCAATGTATGCAAGAATGCACACTCCATACTCTATTTTACAAACTATAGGTTGGGGTTAAGATCACACCTCCAATCAAATATTGATTTTGTTTAGATTTTTACCCTTAGAGAATCCTATAAATTCACCACAAATGAATTTGAGGCCAAGGCCAAGCAAGAGATCAAGAAAGAATAGTCCAAGTCTCATGATCAAGCATAGCCAAAGAATGCCAAGGGTGGAACCTAACAAAGTTCTAAACAAGGAAGAAGAACTCCAAGCCAATCTTAGGGCACCACACCTAATAAATAAAAGAAATAATCCAAAATCGGTTAATGGTGCTTAGTTCACAACATTAGCAATCACTCAATTAAAGAGTGTCATGCTAGAAAATTCTTGATTGCGATTGAGAAAGGCAAGTAATCATGGTTGAAAAGCTTAGTGCCATGGTTAGTACCACCAACATTGTCTTAAATAATGTCTTAGAGTAACTAGAGAGGTTGTTCCACTCTCAAATGTGGGTCAATGGACAATTGGTACACTGTGGCCCTCATGAGATTGTGGACTTGGTTGGAGATAGTTCACCGAAGACTTCAAGGATAGTACAAAGAGACCACTCACCCATTCATGAGTTGGTGCTGAGTCCCAACAGGAGGAGTTGATCCAAAGCCCCCCTCATGACGAGCCACTACAAAGTCCTCACGAGGATGCCCAGACGCACGGTGTCCTAGCATATCTGAGAGTGGAGGGTGATAGGGAATTGGAGCAGTTTCTTGCGGACATGGCTGTTGGAGCCTAGAGGATGGTAGCCTCTGCCAGGTCTCAGTGAGATGCCAAGACAGATGGAAAGTTGGAGCATCTACTGGGGTTTATGAGGGGCAAGTGCACGACACACTTTGCTCAGTGTTTTGAGTCTAGAGGGTGGCCTACTACGGAGACCTTGCAGATGTTGGAGGATTGGGACCTCCGGGAGCAGGTTGGTGAGACTAGTAGACAATCACTATTGTGGAGGATAGAGCAAGTCTTCCGTGAGACATACTATGAGTTGAGGAGGACACAGTATATTGCTCAAGGTATCGAGACCCAGCGCCAAGAGGCTGTGTCGGCACATGATGAGTTGACTGCTCGACTCCAGTAGATGGATGAGTCACATAGGGAACAATTGGCTTGAGAGAAGGCCTCATGGGACGCACAACACGCTACCTTGGAAGCAGAGTTGGCTAAGGAGAGGTTGGCGAGGGATGCCTTGGGGGCATGGTTGTAGGAAGCATGGGAGGATAGGACTAGGTTGGAGAGCCGCCTAGCTAGTGCCTTAGAGATGATTGAGCAGAAGGATAAGGAGGTCTTGGAGGCCGCGATGATGGTGAAAACAGCTATGGAGTGCTAGATGGTTGCAGAGCGGGACCTGAAGATGAGGACTGAGCAGGTCTATGAGTTATGGGCATGCTTGGCAACTGCACCCCGCACATCGACACCCTCCTCACTAGGGATGCTTCCTCCGCCCCATTCTCAGTCATGATTTCTTTTTTGTTGATCATCCCATTTTGTTTTCAGTCGTCAAGTGACAACCATTTTTGGAGGGGATGATGTTGGCGGTAATATTGTACGTACGGGAATAAAAAGTAATTAATTAGGAAGTATTTTGTTAGTAATGTAATTGAGGGTTGGTAGTTATGGGTGGGACGGTTGTCCCTCGCACCCCCTCGGTACCTTTATATACTATGTGATGTAACTTGTCAGTATCACGATTATGAATGAAATGGTATCTTTTCTGTTGGTTTAATATTATTGTCTGGTATCTATGGCATTACTGTTTCTTTTTAAGTATTCTATCTATATGTATTAAATTGTTCTCCCAGAGGGCAAACACTTAACAATTCTATTCCTTTAGATACCTTATGTTTGTTTGTCTCCACAATTTCTAAGCCCAAGATAATATGATTCATTATTTCTAGAGTGAAAGATGTAGTTTATTATTTGTGCTTTTGTCGGCTAATAAAGAAGGGCCATTACATCATATCATATCTATAATCTAAATAAGATCACTTCTTGTTCAATCCTAAGAATGAATGTATATATTCTTTTTTTACATCCACGAGATCAAACAAGTTGTAAGAGTAAAATACTTTAATGCTTTCACATTAACACACCCACTAAGAACAATGCTCTAAATATAAAGTATTGTAATAACAAACTCTTTGCTTCCTTGCAAATGCATCTCCTTCCAAAATTCAAAAAGTTCAAAGTAGTATACACTTATTTGACGTTATTAAAATCCTCCATTTATTCATTCAGTCAAAGAAACTTGTATTTCCCTGAAACTCTTTGACCATATATGAAATTGCAAGCTCATCTTAAAAGCAATTTTGATGAGCGCAATCTATCGCTCTACTGCAAAGATAATGTTAGCCTTAGCTGCTTCAAATCCCTATATATGTAAGAATATATTGCATACACCATAAAACAAAGATTTGTCCTCAACAACCTTTTACGTTCCTTCCTTTTGTGAGGAGAACCTTTAGATTTACATTAATTTTTACCTTGGATTAAGAAAAAATGGGTGATATAATATTGATAAGGCTGCTCTGTAGCTCACATTTATAAATTTTGCTCTCTAATAATTCAGTGTAGCAATTGATTCCAACATATAGACTATATTCATCTCGTGGACATTAAAATTAATTATTTCTTTCTTTCTTACCAATAAAAATTAAATAGGTTTCATGCTGATATGTATGACATATTTAAAAGGATAGTTCTTTGCTTTTTCTGAAAAAATATACAACAATAGAGATGAAAAACTAATTGATTTCAAAGGAAAACCAATTATATGTTTCCAATTTGACTCCACAAGTTTCTAGAAGCTTTTCTCAATTTATTGTGAACATTGAATTGTGTTTTACTAGGGGTACTTTTGGGTTATTTTTCTCAAGGTTGATTACCCCACTATATCTCACAATTTATTGTTCGATGGCTATTGAAAACAAATTACACTTCAAATAAAATATTAAGAGGACAATTTTAAATCTATGAATATTTAGTTTATATAAACTATTAACTTCTAAAATTAAAATTGGGATGGTTTAATGCTTAGGTTTATCTTCAATTTTGCAGATCAGTCATTAACAAATGATTTAGTTTGTGGATTAGTATTACCTTGTATGTGCACGTTCTATTCCAAAAACAATCCATATGTAATGCCTGCCAAAATACTCTAGAAAATTAACCAACTATCTAACCAAATAGTGATAATATATATATTTTTAAATACTTAACTAATGCAATACTTAAAATTTAAATACACATATGCAATTGATCAAACATCTATTAAACATACACAAGATCATGTTTATCATAATCATATGTGTATATGGTGAAAATGGATAACAATAATAACGATATTGAAAGGCTAAATGAATTTAACCACAAAACCCTAGCCTAACAACAACAAAGATCCACCATAACATATGAAGATTACCTAAGACAATGCAAATCAAACGAAATTACAAAGATTATACCATCACATGTCCAATAGGGTTTGGATCTCCATTCTTCCTATCTCCATTGATCTTGCTTGATGTATTTGCTCTCAGATTTTATTTGCACAAGAGTTCAACAAAGAACGAAATGTGGTTGCAAGTAGGATCATAGTGTAGTCAAGTCCTTAAGATGATTCATTAGAATGATTGATTAGCCAGGGTTTGATAATGAAGGAAACATCTCCTTATATAGAAGACACAATATGAAATGGAGGGATAAGATTGAGAGGTGTAAAAGGAGATCGGCTATGATTAGAGGGTAGGTAAAAGAAATAATAAAATAATGAAAGGGGTAGGTAGTGTATGAATTAAGAGATGAATGACATGTGTCATGGGTAGAAAAGGTTAATGAATTAATTAATTAAATAAACATCTTATTTAATAAATAAGATGTTTATTTAATTTAAATAAATAAATGTATTTATTTAAATGAGAAATAAGGCTAGAAGAGGATAAATGAATTAATTAAATAAATAAAGATTTATTTAATTAATAGAAGAATTAGGCTTAGATAATTAAATAAATAAAATATTTATTTAATTAGACTTGACAATTTTGGGTGTCTACATTTTGCCCCTCTTTGAGATAATGCGGCTTGTCGCGTTGTTTCAAAGAAGATAAGATGAACTGATACAGAGTTGCCCCAAGATGGGAATGATATGCCCCCTCGAGAGATTGGATGAAAATGTCTGAAAATATTGCAGACAATCTCTCGATAAGACAGAGAGGCTAGAATGGACTGACTAGATAAAGTGACAGAGTCACGAGATAAAGAAGACTGACTCGAGAAATGAGGGCTAGGGCTAGGGTAGTCTATAAGATAGACCACGAGGGAAATACATCCTCATTGTCATCTACACATCCACGAGAGCAGAGTGCAGAGCGAAAATAGAGCAGCAGCAGTCAACAGCGATGGTCTTGGTTCACAGATTCGACCACGTTCGCTGATTCCAGAGGCCAGCAGAGGCAGGAGAGCCGGTAAGTACCACAAAACCTCCTTGTACTTTGTTGCATTTATTGTTGTCATTAATGCATGCTAGGTAATGTAATAAATGCGCGTTTATGTCAGGAAAGCGCGTTTGTGTCCAAAAATGTGAATTTTTGTCTTCTAGGTCAAATTAGTAGTTCTGTGATGAACATACGCTGTCGATTGGATAAGCTGCTGAGAGGATACACTCAAGCAGGTCCTCTAGGGAAGACTAGGATAACCAATAGGGCTAGGATTGACAATTCTGTGATAGAACATACGTTGCCAATTAAGAAACTACTCAAGAGGATTCACTCATGCATAGGCCCTAGGATAAGATAGATCAAGGCACTTTGTGATGAACAGTGAGTACCAAGATATAGTACTTTGTGATGAGCAGGGAGTACTAAAATATGAGCAGCACTTTGTGATAAACAGTGAATGCAAATGTGAGCAGTACTTTGTGATGAACAGGGAGTGCCAAACACGTAGTACTTTGTGATGAACAGGGAGTACCACTAGGATAGAAGCAACACTTTGTGATGAATAGTGAATGTCACTAGGACTGAGATGGTTGATTTGTGTGACTGCAGGAGTATTTGCCTATGCTGGAGTCACGGGAGAGATTCCCATCGACTCAGAGGTTGTGACTTGAGTTGACAGTCGAGGACCAAGCTGCGATTGAGGCTATGGTATTGAGACATATTCTGTATGTGCTTGAGTTTCGGGCGAACATGGGATTGCTTACTGCACTGGCGGAGAGGTGGCACTCTGAGACTTGCACTTTTCATTTGCCGATGGGGGAGATGACAGTCACCCTGGAGGATGTATATAGGATTCTGTGGATACCGATTGATGGGGTGCTGATTCCGTACGATCGAGATGGAGACAGGGATGCCCTTAGACGAGTGTTCTAGGATCTGGGATTGGAGATGAGGGTGGGACATGTGGCATAGGATATCATGACATGGACAGGATTAGCACTACCAACAGTGTTGGCAGGAGTTATCAGTGGGTTCCTCTGTCCGGATAGGGTGATACGAGGGGTGGCTGCAGAGGACACAGGGGCCAGGAGAGATGATCTTGGGGCGGGTCCTTCTAGGGCTCAAACTCCATCGAGGCCAGCCGGCTCTGAGGGAGGGAGTTCATCGTAGCCATAGAGGGCTCCCTATGTATCAATTTTGTACCATTTTTGTATGATGATGTAGACACCTGTGGGTGATTGTAGCCATATGATTTTGACATCATTGTACCATGACACTTTATATATATATATATGAGATGATTCATCTTTGCGGCAGCTATATGCATGTGTACCTATGTGATGAGATGTTCTTATGTGATGCTTATGATATGGATGCAAATATGTATATGATGCAATGCAATATATTTTTTTGTTCTTTTATGTTTTTACATGTGTATGCAAATGTAAATGTGAATGTATGTAATGTAGATGAATATGATAATGCAAATGATTATTTACATGATAAAAATGTAAGCTTGCTAACATGTGTTGCGTGCAGGATGTGATGCAGTTGTGATATCTATTTGTATGTATGAAATGCTTATATGTGGTAATGCAGATGCAACTACATGAAATGCAAATATTTTTGGTGTGTCATTATACTCAGTCATGTGATAGTAGGCTAGGTGGACTCGAGAAGGACGATGAAAGTCAATCAAGAAAAGGGGATGGAAGACAAAAGATATGAAAGTGAAAGAGCTTCTTGTGCGTTATCATCATTGAGCTTTATTATGGCAAGTAGGTTATGACAATCGAGGCATATGTTCGACCCAGAAAGTCATTGTACCTGTTTGCATGGAGATAAGATAGTCACAAACAAGGAATGCCCCAGTTCACACTAGACTCACAGTGTCCTCATATCCTTGGACAAGTCATAGCATTACTAAAAGACAATCCACAGATAGCAAATACAAATAGGTGACGATACCCCATCCTCGCCTTTCTAGTCAAAGACATCCTGGAGATAGAATCTCTAGTCAGAGACATCTTGGAAAAGCTAAAAGACATGTCACCAAAAAGATAAAAATCAAAAGAAAACCAAGACTCGACACCATCATCCACTGTAGTCCTCAAGTTTAATGTCTCTTGTCACTTGTATAAGTCTGATTTGATTGTGGTCACAATGTTTAGTTTCACAGAAAGGATAGATAGCACGGAACCATATGTTGTCTGAGTCTGTTGAAACATTTGATTTGTTGAAGCCCATTGTTGCTGTTGTGTCTCATCTGAAACTGACTGAATCCATGAAACTGATACTTTATTGCGAAAAAGACGGAACTTTATTGCGGATCGGCGATGCAGATGCTGCTTTATTGCGGATTGTGCACGGATAAACTGAAGGAAGCTGGAAGAAACTGTACTCCTCGAAACCTGTGATGTTCTCAGTTCCACACCCATCACTAGACGTAGGATTTGCCTTAGCCAAAGATAGGATCTGATTTATTATGGATGGAAAGGGAGGTTTATTATGAATGGCTAACCAATCTTGGGTAGATCAATAACAAGCCATGATGGGAATGGGTAAGTTTATTATGGATGAATTGGTCGTGAGTGTGTGCAAAGTGAAGTGATGAAAGTGAATCCTGAAGGAGGGAGGAGCAATGTCTCTACGCATGGCGCTAGTGACCCAGTTTTCACCATGGTACTTGCCCAGGGCGCCACCAAAGTGGTTTTCACCATTGGACGAAATTATTTCTCTTTACTTTTTTGATTTTTTTGATTTTTTTGTGTCACAAGGCGCCTGTTTGCCAGGTTTTTACCAAGTAACGATTTTTTTGTTTTATAATTTTTTTTTGTATTTTTGAAATTTTTGATTTTTTTGTATTTTTGAAATTTTTGATTTTTTTGTATTTTTGAAATTTTTGATATTCCAAAGAGCTATGTGTAGAACCTGCGAAGGTGCATGTTGTTGATAAGATCCTCCAAAGGTTCACCTTCTGTAGTTGAGAGTTGATATGCACTGGATGCATAGGCTGCTGTAATGATGTAAGGACCAAGCCAATTTGGTTCGAACTTGCCCTTCTTCTGTCTGTCTTGCTGATTTTTAGGATTTTCTCTGAGAACTAAGTCCCCTACCTCAAATGTGCGAGGCTTGACTTTGTGATTGTAGTTGTATCGTTCCTTGACTGAATGATATGTAGCTCGAGTGACTGTCTTCCTTGATAAAGGAACTGAGATAGAATTACTAGTGTGTGGACTACACATGCCCGTATGCATGTCACTTGAAGAAGTTTGGGCATCCCTGATAACAAAGTCCTTCAAGGAAGCTCCATTAAAGGTCCATGATGTATCGCCAGAAGGGAAAGGATGTGTGGAACAAGTGGATGAGTTATGAAGGCTTATGATTGCGAAAAGAAGTGAAAGTAGGATAGCATGATGGACACTTAGGATCAACAAGTATGCTTTTTGACTTGAAATTTTAGAACTTTTGCCTCCAGTTATTTTGATATTAAGGGAGATCATCTCTTGTTCTTTTTCTTTCATAGGATTTTTATCCTTGACTTTGATTTTTGCAGAGTCCAATAGCTTTTGATTTTGATTTAGATTAAAGGACTTTTCTTTATTTTGGACTTTTAGATTTTTCTTTTCAAATCTTGATTTTTGATCCCCAATGAGTAAGGGCTTTTGTAATTCTTGTTGATCCAAGTCTGGGAGTGGAGTGGAAATGGAATGAGTGGATGAAATGGTAAGGCTACGTGAGTTATCAAGAGGGTTGGCGATAGACTCAATAGATTCTTTGTTGGAACCACTCTTAGGACTATTGATATCAAGAGCTGCTTGCACCACTAGAGGAGATTTGCATTCAGACTTAGTAGCCACAACACTAGGTGGTTCACACCCAATTCCTTGGCATTGCAAATTGCTTGTAGGTTGTTCTTGTTGACTGAATACCTTAGGAGATAGTGGGAGTTGATCAACATGAAATATATACTCACCACATCCCATGTCTTTAAACTTGAACTTTTCTTTGATCTTTGCTTGTTTTGATGTAGAAGCTTTCAAGGATTCTGGATCCACATATGCCGATGAAGGAATAGCCTCTCGATTGGCTGGAATTGTTATTTCTGATCTAGGTCACAGATTGTTGCAATATATGAATGGATTTGGGTCAGCTTTGACAGTTACTTCAACTCCATTGTGTGGAAACTTGATGCATCGATGATATGTAGATGGGACTGCGCTCATTTCATGAATCCATGGGCGTCCCAAGAGTATGTTGTATGTGAGATCAAGGTCAAGGACTTGACAAATCACATCTTTTGTAACTGGCCCAACTCCAAGAGGTAAGGTGACTGTGCCCTTGGATGAACGCTCTTCATCACCATATGCCTTGATGGTGATTTGATTTGTAGAATTCACAACTTTATTAGAATATCCCAATTGTTTAATTGTGCTCAATGTACAAATGTTTAGACCAGCTCCTCCATCTATCAAGACTCGTTTTATTCGATGTTTGTGTATGAAGGCTTCAATGTGTAGTGGTGCATTATGTGGCTAACTTACGGAGGCGTCATCGGCTTCTGTGAATGTAAGAGAGTGTGGAATGGAAAGGTATCCCACCATGGCTTGAAACTGGTCCACATTCAGATCAGTAGGAATGACAGTGTCTCTCAAGGTTTTGTCAAGAATAGCTTTATGTGCGGGGGATATGTGCAAGAGTTCAAGTATGGAGATGAGCGCGGGTGTCTTCCCTAACTGTTCGACAAGGTCATACTCAGGTTTGGTTGATGAGGAAGCGGTGTTTTTGGTTGGAGCACCTTGCAAAGTGAATTTACCTCGACGAGTTGTAACATGACATTCAGAGGTAGGTTCGGAAGAAGATCCCACACCTTTTAAAACAATCTTTGGTCTTTAGGTAGAATTCTCAGGGTTTTTGTCCTTGATGATAATGGTAGAGACGTAATTGTCCATCGAAATGTGATTGATAGTTGAATCATAGTTATAGGTTGCTCTGGTATAGTTGGTTTGGTCATCTGTGGCTTTAGCTTTTCCCTTGTCATGTTTTGGGAATGGTTTCTTAAACATCTCATGTTCTTGATTGGATGAGTGTCCCTCAATCTCAATGTCACCTCTATCAATGAGATCTTGTATGATGTTCTTTAGTCGATGACAATTGCCTGTCTTATGACCCTTGCTCTTATGAAATTCACAATACTCATCATCATTCCACCAATTTGGTTTAACCTTTGGTTCATATGGAGGAAAATCTGGAACTGTGATTACCTTGTTTGCCACTAGCTTCTTGAAAACTGACTCAAGTGGTTCTCCCAATGATGTGTACTTCCTTCGTGATCTGGAAATTGTTTGAGTATTCACTTGATTGTTTGTAGAACTTGATCCCGATAAGATAAATTTGGGTCGCATTGTGTTGGCATCAACAACACCATCATTGACTGTGTTCTTGTTTTTATTCCAAAATCTCGGCTTGTCTTTTCCTTTAAAATCATCTTTATTTTCCTTGATTATCTTAATGACTCCTTGTTCAATTAGGACCTTCTCTGTTGCTAAGCCTTTTTCAATGACGTCCTTGAAGGTGGACAAACAAGCTTTCCTTAAGTCATAGCCAATATCTTTGTTAACATTTTTTGTGAACATCTCTACCATTTGTTTTTGTGGAATTTCACAAGAGCATCTGCTGGCTAGATTTCTCCATCTTTGTAAAAATGATGCAAAAGATTCTCCCTCTTTTTGCTTGGTGTTGCATAAAGTAGTGACTGATATGTCTGTCTCTATGTTGTAGGAGAAATGTTGAATAAATGCCTCTGCTAGATCACCCCATGACTTAATACCAGGTGGGAGTTGGGAGAACCATTCCATAGCTTGATCACCTAAGCTTTGTGGGAATAATCTCATCAAATATGTCTCTTCTGCTGCTATCTCAATGCAAGCTGTGAAAAACTGTCTGATGTGTGCTTTAGGATCCCCTTTTCCTCTATACTTATCAAATTTAGGCGTCACAAAGTGTGTAGGAAATGAAGGCATTGGAATGCTTTTGTCAAATGGATAGGGACATATGTCTCTCATTGTGTATGTTGGCTTTGGTGTATTTATGTCCTCCATTTTTTTTTGTAAGTCCCTGATTTGTTGCTCCAAATTGCTCTTAGGTGGAGATCGACTTCTTGGACCATACCCCATGCTTGAGGCACTAATTGGAGGAGGAGCATGTTGCACATATGGATGATATTGATCATACACATGTTCATATGGAGGAGGTCTATAGTGATGCTGCGTATATGGACCACTTGGTATAGATTCATGTTGAGGAAGGCCATATCTATTTTGTGCATGTATACCATACTCTACAGGCATGTCATGTTCTAATGTGTTGCCCCCAAATTTGACATGGGGTTTCCTTGTGTCCAAATTTTGAGCATGCCTTTGAATAGCCAATTGCTTTGGTGGTTGATCCTTAGCATTGGTATGTGACTGAGCATATCTTTCTGCGTAAGACTTCCATAATGGTCTGCGAAGGTAAGTATCATATGCTTGACCATGTGTATGTGGGACCTCTGGTTTTTGAAACAAAGATGATGGTGATTCAGGTACCATATGTGGTCCTCTATTGCCTCCACTATTAGGCCTTCTTTGATCCATGTTGGAGTGAGTTTGTTGCAAAGGTCGATTTTCCATTATTTGAGACATGTCAAAATCATGAGGTATCTTGGCTCCACTTTGTGCCATCATTTGTAAGAAGTATTGTCTATCCCTCATTATTTCCTCAACCAATCGATTGAAATGGGGATTCATAATGGATTCTTCCACATCTGCTGAATGTACAGAAAAGTTGTCCATATTGTCATTGTGTGTATCATTGTTGTTTGTAGTGTCCATGTTCTCAACATTTGGAATGTTTCTATAGGCATCCATGTCAGGTAATGTGTTATGATCAGTATTGAAAAAGACTTCATTGTCATACTCATAGACACTCATGTTTGTGGACTCTTGAGCCTCTTTAGTTTCTCTCCTAGATTTTTGAAGACGGGTTTCAACCACGAACTAGGTATTGACCGAGATGTGTGAGACTAGATGAAAAATGGAAAAAGTATGGAAGACCAAGAAATGGATGGAATGTAAATGAATCTGAAGTGTACTTGCAATATCCAAAGTGTAAGACCAAGTATGTATGTAGTAGAGTAGGTGTGACTTCCAAAGAGAGGATAGTTTCTCTTGATGAGGTAAGTTGACCTTGACTCTAAGTAAGACCAAATGAGACCCAAAGGTGATAGACCTTGATGAGGGACCACTTAGCAAAATGTTGTTGTATGTAGTGTGTTGACAAAGTATGATGAGGACAAGCAAGTGACCTTTTGACTCAAGTTTAGACAATGTGAATGTAATGTAAGATGTAAAGCAATGGTGGACTGTGTGAGACCCAAAGACAGGTTGAATGCTAGATGAACCCTAGAGAAATGACCTAGGAAGCTCAAGAATTTCGAAGCTGACTGTGTTTGTTTGATGAACTATAACAGTTTTTCAATTCTGAACACAGACGCGCTTGTATACTTCACAGACGCGATTTCCTGACACAGACGTGGTTCTGTTTAACACAGACGTGTTTATGAGATTTTTGTAAAATGCACTGTTGATTCTGGAAACACAGACGCATTTCTGCCCTTCACAGACGTGGTTATACAACATAGATGCTATTATGTCAGACACAGATGCGTTTCTGCAAAATTTGTGCAATTTTTTCCAACCTGTGAAGTCGTTTTGTTGTGACCAAATCTGACTGTTTGACTATTTTTCGTGACAAGAGGACACAGTGTTGATGAAGACCCAATGTTTGTAAGTGTCTAGACTCCAAAATGACTCCAAGAAAAGCGTGTTGTTTGATGTAAAAATGTTTTGCATACACTTGAAGACACAAAAGACACAATGTTTTGCTGTTTGGTCTTGAATGTTTTATTGTTTAAAATAAGTCAAACACAATTCTTATGGCTGGCCAAGACAATAGTTGTTGATCCCACATAGGGTTTTACCCCCGAGGCTACGCTATTCAGAGTAGATACTTAGATGCTTGACCTCATTGGCTCCACCCTCGACACTCACTTCTCGGGTCAGCCAAGCATCAGTCCCCACGAAAACTCCTCGTGGCGAACTTTGTATCTCTACTAAGAACCGTATGTGTGTGGGCCGCTACCAGAGGTCCGACCTCCTGCCCCAAAGCCGGTAGGGGTTACGTCTTACAACTGATCAAATAAATTTGATCAAACGGGTTTATGGGGAGACATAGTGTCGGTATGAACTAATCAGCACACGTTATCCATAGTTTTCACCATGAATACAGTTGTTTATAGTGGTTCGGAAGAGGTGGGTTTTCCTCGCTACCACTTGGGTCATTCTCTTCTCACTATTAGTCCTAATGACCACATGGGAAGACAGGCCCTCTAAAGATTAAACAAAAAGAGCCTATTGCTCAAGACACAAAAGACAATGATTCAATTTTAGTGCACCAATTGAAGTGTTTGCTAGTCTATGAAAACAAGGCACACAATAAAAATCCAAAAACCCTTGCCAAGGACCTGCAACAAAGAGTTGTTAGTAGTTTGGATTGTTTGGAATAATCACCCCTTCCTGCAAGCACACAAGTTAGGTAAATTTTAGATCCCAAAAGACTTTATGAAAATAGGGGCCTTCAACCAAACGATTTTACTTTTAAGACAAGCTTCAACACAGACGCGACTTCGTGACGTAGATGCGGTTCTGTGAGACACAGACGCGGCTCCAGAATGCAGACGTGACCTCTAGACACAGGCGCATCTAAAAACACCGCAGACGCGACTAAGGAACGCAAACGCGATTTTCGGAACCTGCAAAAATAAAATACTGCCGATAACACAGACGCGATTCTAGATGTCGTAGACGCGCCAGAAAATCAAAAACACGACTGAAAGTACGCAGACGCGATAATATCAAAATGCTGTCGAAAACATCAGATTTGCAACTTCAAAATACAAAATCTGCAACAAGGATGTTAAATGCAAAAAGGGACAAGGAGGTTTTGTGGTACTTACCGGCTCTCCTGCCTCTGCTGGCCTTTGGAATCGGCGAACGCAGTTGAATCTGTGAACCAAGGCCATCGCTGCTGACTGCTGCTGCTTTTTTTTTCGCTTTGCACTCTGATCTTTTGGATGTGTGGATGACAATGAGGATGTATTTCCCCCGTGGTCTATCTTATAGACTTCCCTAGCCCTCGTTTCTCGAGTCAGTCTCATTATCCCGTGACTCTATCACTTTATCCAGTCAGTCCATTCTATCCCATCTTTCTTATCGAGAGATTGTCTATAATCTTTTCAAACATTTTCATCCAATCTCTCGAGGGGGCATATCATTCCCATCTTGGGGCAACTCTGTATCAGTTCATCTTATCTTCTCTGAAACAACGCGGCAAGCCACATTGTCTCAAAGAGGGGCAAAATGTAGATACCCAAAATTGTCAAGTCTAATTAAATAAATATTTTATTTATTTAATTATCTAAGCCTAATTCTTCTATTAATTAAATAAATCTTTATTTATTTAATTAATTTATTTATCATTTTCTAGCCTTATTTCTCATTTAAATAAATACATTTATTTATTTAAATTACCCTTTTCCTAAATTAAATAAATATTTTATTTATTTAATTGATCCCACTTCTTTTATTAATTAAATAAATATTTATTTATTTAGTTAATTCATTAACCTTTTCTACCTATGACACATGTCATTCATCTCTTAATTCATATACTACCTACCCCTTTCATTATTTTATTATTTCTTTTACCTACCCTCTAATCATAGCCGACCTCCATTTACACCTCTCAATCTTATTCCTCCATTTCATATAGTGTCTTCTATATAAGGAGATGCTTCCTTCATTATCAAACCCTAATGAGTTTTATACACTTGACTACACTATGATCCTACTTGCAACCACATTCCATTCTTTGTTGAACTCTTGTGCACATAAAATCTGAGAGCAAATATATCAAGCAAGATCAATGGAGATAGGAAGAATGGAAATCCAAATCCTATTGGACATGTGATGGTATAATCTTTGTGATTTCATTTGATTTGCATTGTCTTAGGTAATCTTCATATGTTATGGTGGATCTTTGTTGTTGTTAGGCTAGGGTTTTGTGGTTGAATTCATTTAGCCTTTCAATATCGTTATTATTGTTATCCATTTTCACCATATACAATATGAACAAAATACGCAAACGGAATAAATATCAATTCATCAATTAACATTCCCTAGTGTATATCAACACCATTACCTAATATAACAATAAGTATATGAACATAACTAACATCATAAAATTTTATCACATTCTACATATTCACTTGAATCTACATCCAAATCCTAACATTTACTTCATACAATAACATAAGAGACCATCCACTTAATTAAGTCATCATATTTACATTCCATTAAATCCAATTACCAATTTATTTCGTAAGAGGTTCGTTTTAAAGCACCAATTCCAAATGTTCCTAGACCCTTCTACTTCCAAAACATAATGCATACTATATATCCCTTTTCAGGCATAACCATTATTCTCTCCATGTCTTAATGCATCACATATGACTAGGATATAATCTTTATTTCAATGCCATACAAACACATGAATACTAACCGATAACATCTCTCATCCCATTATCTTAATCATTCAAGCTACCATCATTACCTATTACTAACTACCTCCTACAACATGACTAGTTCATTTCCATCATTAAGAATAATCATATACATCCAACATAATACTCATACACAACCACATACAAGAGACGAGTGAGTAACTTCATTTACAACTAAGGACATATATTCTAAACCATTCAAGACTAATCCAATATCCTCATTACATCATAAAACATCCATATTACCAAGCCAATAGCAACCCTTTAATTTAACCATGAATCTAAATCTATATTTTCATAAATGTACATCCAAGTCGCAACATAGAATCAACTAGGATCACAATAACATTTTCTATTACAGATACCATGATCTCAACCTACTACATCAATTTCCATTACATAAGAATACAAGATCCTCCAACATCAAGATACATGGTCTCCATTTACAGATACAATTATCTCATAATACTTAATTTCCTATCCTACTAATATAAATACCACATGAATCACTATTACAACATTGGTTTACATTACATAGATGTATACCACAATCTACTACAAGAATCCATCCATATGCTGAAGAGATAAATAATCCACATTCTCGCACAAAAGCATCCAATGAAGAACATACCAATGGAAGAAAACATCAAACCACTCGACAATGTGGAACCATTAAGGAACCACCCCCATGCTAGGAGATGACACAAGGTCCCACACACACTCTAAACCTAGGCTGCCACTTAACAACCAAAGAGACCTCCCAAGACAACAACCACAACTGAAAACCACCACATGAACAAGTAATCCAAATCACATCACATGGCTAAATCGAAAGTATAAAACTCCTAGAGGCATATCAACAACCGTGGCATAAGGAACAAGGACACATGTAGGGAAAGAGTGTCATCACATGCTACCCTCATAAAGAAGGGACAACATCAAATCTTGATAGACATGTAGAATCGTCTCGACCTATGAGAGATCAAGGGAGTTTGGTTTGCCATCGCTATGGCCTTCCCAAGATTATCCTAAAACATCCTCCCTAGAACTAAGCATTGGGGCTCAAGCCAAATTTTTATCTTGTTTAGATGAATCCTAACTACCCAGCTCATCTAATTAATTATTAAGATTATCACTTATTAAAAACAAATAAAACTTTCAATGTGCTCTAGTGGTCTAGACTCTCAGCATCCTTACAAGGAACCTCTTAGCAGTCTATCTCTCATAACCTCGTCCATCACATGAAAGCACACTCCCCCTAACCATGTTCCAAGACTTTAGGGTATACACATCACAATAACACATAGAGGCTCATACAAATGCATTCTATAAATAACATCCACATTCGAATAGATATAAAATCCAAATTATAAACATAAGCCATGATACCAATAATATGAAGTATCCAAGAGCCTCAATAATCCATATCAAGAGCAAGCAAAATATTCTGTTGCTCAGGCATGTGCAAATCAATCTTCCACAAGGCACATCAACTTGTTGGAGCCAAACTATCACATTCCTCAACAACAAGACACAACTCTACTTGCCAAAGCTAAAGCACATCATATAACCAAATCTGAGAAGTACATAGAATTGGAAATTATGAGGATAATCATGAAAAACCTTTGGTACAAAAACAAACCTAGAAAATTTGACTCAAAGAACTAAAACCAACAAAATACCATAAATAAAGTAGACTAGCGCTTATTAGAAACAGTATAGCACATTTGACAAATAAATTACCGCCTTTGCCCAATAAAACAACACTTATGACTAACAGACTAACGCTTTTGTTTAATACATTAGTGCATGTAACAAATATAACAACGCTTTCATTTCATAGAACAATGCATATATGGGTCTAAAGAGCGCATTCTCTCAATCCCATAGCAAATATGAAAAATACAATGATGCATACATAGTTTCAGCACATTTGACAAATAGTTCAACGCCTTTGCAAATAAACTTAAAAAAATGAACTTAGAAATTACAAGTCCAAAAATTAATACGACTTCCAAACAACACCATAATCAATCAAATAGAAACTCAAGGCTAATTAAAAACCAATGAATTTAATAAATTAACCAATGGTAAACTGATACATGAGAATTCCTCTCGCAGAGACAAAATAGACTTCCAACCATACACTACAGAACCAACACAAGCGCCAAAATGAAATCTCCAAAACATTTAATATCAAAAGGAACTCCAAGGCGTACACAACATGAGGAAACTCACACCCAAACTACATAGCTAGAAGAATCAATGCATACCTGACAAACACACAAAGCAATGGCCGATACCATACATGGAAAAACATAGGCAATAAAATCCATAGATATATATATTAACCCCCAGCTTTATATAATAGTCTTTATAAACATTACTTCACTATTTTTTCAGCATACTCCTGAATACAATCTTTTCACAGACACCAACCTGGAGCAATAAAAGTTATGGCATAATGAAATCGATGAAGAGCAAAACCAAACCAAGCAAACTTCTAGCAAAATCCAACCCAGCTCCTAGCATGCAAATCAAAATCTTCAAATGCAGAAAAATTCTCCCAAAAAACCAACTCCCGACAATACTAAAAAAATCCCATAAATAATATTTCATTCAAAACTATACAAAAATATCCACCAATCAAAACAATCGATAATATAATATTTCTTACCAACCATACCCAAATTCGAGGTAAGAAAATAAAAATAATATTATTTAACTTACCCAAATCTCTCAACCAATAATAAAATAGGGTAGGTAGGATAAATAATAATTTAATAATCCAAATGGGTAAAAATAGATTAAATAATAAGAACAATCCAATAGTAAAAAAGAGTAGGTAGGAAAAATAATTAAATAAGTAAATAAAAAGGGGTAAATAGTAAAAATAAACCAAATACCAATAAATAAACTACAAGCACAAATAAATATAAACACCCAATTAAATCCACAAAATAAATAAATAAATAATATCATTTCACAAACACAACTCGCAAAAAGGCCCACCATAACAAGGGGTAAGTAAATAAATATCAAATAAATAACAAATAAATAGATAAGCCAACAATAAATAAATAAATAATTAAATGTATGGATAGATATAAATGTTCCAACCAATATAATTTAAACTCAATACTATAAATATCTCCCACATACATATAAAATGTAATAAATAAATAAATAAATAATCTTTCATGCATAATTATAAATGCCAATTATGATCCACAAATAACATTAATAAATAATAACCCTCAATAATTAAATTACACAATAATATCTAAATATTAATGCCATCCATTAATTTAATTTAATATTTAATAAACTATATGAGTCAATTAATTGTTATTTAATAAATAATCACAACTTCCACAAGGCAACCCGTCATAGGGTTGAACAACATACCACACGATGCCTAGAAGATGACTCAAGCTAAGACACTAAATTGACAAAGTATCAACTTAAACCTAGAGTGTGTAGAAGGAAATCAAGTCACATCCGATCAACTTGCCATTGGGATAAAGACACCCTCAGACCAATGAGACCAAGTGGAGTCGATGTCTAGTATTTGCAACCCTGCATCCACTAATATCCACAAGACAACATATACATTGCATATATCACAAATAATCAGACAAGTGAAGAGAATCACAACATCATATCATGTTCACAATGAATGATATGACATCGTCTCTATCACGACTACAGTTAAGACATTCACGACAATCACAACATCATCTCATCCAAAATAATCATGAAGTGTTAGCACTAACACGATACCATCATCACCTTAAACAATATAAATCACATGCGTATAATAAGTGCTTTATAAATCACCAAATAAAAGTCCTTCCATCATAATAATCCAAGATGTATCATCATCCTCATAAGTCATAATGTATCATTTGCCAATATGAAACGTCTAAGATAAATCATTATAGGAAAAAAACATGAACCTTGTGTCCTAACTAGTGAAATAACCATGAAGCTAATCATTCACCTATCTTCAATAATCAAACTAGAACATAGAGTCAACATAGTCATCATAATGAATCCACCATTGTCAAGGAGAATATCAATATTAAGAATGACCAAGAGGCATCATAAACATGAACTAATCTAAAAGTTTTATCACATCCTCTCATAAGGGATGAATCAGGGAGGAGCACTACACCATACAAAAAGTTTTACTGAGAAGAGTAAACACAATTGTTTGTTAGGCAGTCCAATGTGCCAATTTTTCTTTTTTAAAGAATGAATGGAAAAAATCAGTTCAGAGTTGTTCACAAAATTAGATGAATATGAACAAATGAGATACAATTTAATAAATAAAGATGTTAAAACAATCTTTAAAATTTTGTTCCAAAATTTGAAGGCATTTGCCAATACAAATTTATTCCTGATTGAGCATTTTAACTTTTCACTGAATCTCAAATCGTCTGTACAACATACACAAAAATACTAATTTTACATGGATCGTAGAAAAGAATATGGATCAAAACCATCTAAACTAATGGATGTTTTCCAAAAGCAAACTTAGAGCAGATGCTGCTGTTGCTCGAACTACTGCATCAGGAGATCGTGCAGACTTCACAACCAATATACCAACCACCTATTTAAAAAATTAATATAAATGAACATTAGTTACCAAGAAAAGATTGAAACAGATTAAAAGTAAAAAGTGAAAAGAAGAAACTGATTTTTTAATCACCTGAAAAAATATGTTTAATACATGACCTTATGAATAACAATAAAAGAAAATATTCTTCTAAGCAAAAACTCTTGTTGGAAGTTGCATCTTCTAAGAACTCATGCTCAGGTTTTGATGCTTTGTTATTGTATGATCAAGTGATATTGTCTTTTAATGTTTCTTTTATGTAACTTTATCTCTCCTTAGTGTGGGTGATGGCCATAGTAGACCCCTCACTAATTAGTCTTTAAAAAAAAAAACAGAATCGTGAGAAGGGACAATATATAGTTTATAATGTCTATTCCCTTGATAATGATAGGCCCGTGAGACCAGCTTTCAAGCTAATACAAGATTCTAAGCACGCAGATTTCTCAGAGAAGTAGGAATAAATTATCAATTGTAAAAAATAATTAACAAATAATACAAATCTCAATCAAGCTTACAATTATAAAAAAAATTCTAGCACATTTTGGTGACAAACGAAATGCTCCTTTTGAAAATAAAGGGTAGCAGTAATGATATGACCTCAACTAAATTGGGGCAACATGTACCATCTCAGAAATGCAAATATCTAATGTGGGCACACATATCTTAAGTTTTGACTGCTCAATATATTAACAGGAATCAGAGGTATGTCTTGTCATATGTTCATTAGAACCTTATAATTGATAGATGAATATGGAGATTCTGGAGGTCAAATAATCAGCGCTTAAGGAAACATTCGTGGAAATGTTAACCAGAGTTGTTGGATACATACCCTCCCCTGCCAAGGTACACGTATCTGCCTATCATATACTAGATATGGATGCAAAAATCTTGGATACAACATGCATAACATATCCAGATGTATACATATATTAACCCATGATTTTGTGCAATCTGGTATGGCACTTCGTCATCAGGGGTCATATCCAATTCAGGTTATGAAGAAACAATAAAAATTGGAAAAAAAATTAACACATTTAAATTAAACTATTAACTACTTGATGATGTGTTCTGATTGCAACAAAACGGGTTCAGATGGAGAAGGTCCAGTTGGTGCCTTCTCAACCTTGTTATCATGGAGTCTGTGGAGAGTTGTGTCAAGGAGGTTGTGATGTCCCCATCTTTGCCCTAATAATGTAACACCAATAAGTCACACATGAGGTCAAGGAATGGCAAACCTTGAGCACCTCAAGATAGTTAGGAAATAGTTAATAGTAAATTGTACATAACAAATAAGAATTCAAGTAGATAGTTTGCATGTTCCTTCCATAAAGAATTAATAAAACATCAAGAGAATAAAGGAAAATCCTGAAGTCTTATCAATAAGACAATTTTCCTATAACACATCAGAGGATACAATATTGAGATGGGTCAAGATCAAGTGTCATGTTCAAATATCAATTACCTTCATTGCAACAATCATCATATGATGAGGCAATCATGGAGGTGATATGAATGTCATAACAAAGGCATCCTAAGCATTTGTTGCAAAGTTGGAATAGCAGTGAACTAGATTGAGAATCATTTGACAGCAACCAGTGGACTAATCAGATTGCTTGGATCGAATATCACTACATATTCAAGACCAATTCATATATGGAGACCAAACAAAGATGCAAGTAACCCATAAAGATAGGTGAACTCAACAAGGGAATTGAAGAATTGACCAAGAATGGTTAAAGGTGGTGTTAGAAGATAGTTGACTAATCAAATAGTCATAACTTTTGGTTAGATGGCAGCTTGGATATTAACAACAATTAAATTATGCTTATTGCTATTCTTCCAAAGATTGATGGTTTGGACAGAGTACTAAAGACAACAAAGAGACAAACGATGGCAGAATTGTGTGAAGCAACACCATTGATATACTGATCACCTTCACCTACAACAACGTAACCATAAGATTATGGCACCCAATAAACGTTCGATTGATCCCATGTTTACATTGAGTAATTATATTGTCAGCAATAATCAAGGAGATTGATTTAAGCGAATAGTTGACTAATCAGATGATTAGTTGATAACGATAGCAAGGGGATAAACAATCAAATTGTAGAACACAAGATGCCACTGAGAGAGGGGGGAGGGGGGTAGGGTGAATAAGTGGTTATCAAAAACCTTAACCTTTTAATCCTAAAAGTGTGTACCAGTTAGCAGTTCAAACACAAAGTAAATATACCAGAGAGATAGTGTAATGTCCCCTTCTCCGCAGTGATTAGTTCAGTTAGTTGTTAGCCTATTTCGGAGGCCTGTAGGCTAGTCGAGAGCAAAAATTAGGGTTTTCTATTTTCTAGGAGGATTCTTTGGAGTTTTCACGAGGTGTATGTGGGAGTTTGACAGTTTGGATTCTGGATTCCTTCTAGGTTTTCAGAGAGCTTCAAGATGGCTCGACATACATCTGCATCGGGTGACTTTTTCCGGACTTACTATTTTTAGTAAGTGCGACGACTGCTCAGAATGTGGTTAAAATCACTTTGGAAACACTTACTATTTTTAGCAAGATATCAACAAGCCTATTTAGATGGCTATTTCCAACAGGGCAGTTTGAGCAGTTGGTCTTCTAAGCATTTTTTGGTGCTATTTTTGGCAAGGATTCTTCAGCTCAGTTCAGTGACTATTTTTGGCAAGGCAATTCTCTCAGCTTGTTTCCCCATATCTTTGGAGCTTATTTTAGCAGGTTTAATATTTGATGAAAAATGGTGTTTTAAATTAAATTATAACTTAAGGCAAAGGTTGGACAATTTATTTTAAAGGGATTGCTTAAGTTATATTGATATCTAAGTCATTTCCTTTATTATATATTGGACAATTTATTGTTGAGGAAAAATACTTTATAACGTGAAATATTAATAAGGCAATATCTTATGGAGAAATAAGTTAATTTTATAATATATTTCACTTATCTACCTTGGATGCCACATTATGATTTTATTGTCATTTTTATAAAGTATATTTGCTCCTATGAGAAGGTCGATTTGGAGAAAGGAGAAATGAAATGTAATTTCAAAATAATGTGAAGTGAATGTGCATTTGGGTTTGGCGTTCATTTGGAGGGAATGTGAATTTGAATTTGGAGACACAAAGTCCATAAATAAGAGTGTTGGGCTCTTGTTTTTGATATCCAAGAATTTTTATAATGAAATGCTATCGAAATGCAGAGTGAAAGCTTCGGGGAACGCTTACCTCCTAGCCATAACTTGATTTCTTGCTTGCAATACAACAACTAGTCAAGCTAGAGACTGCTCTTCATTCAGAGGAGTGGATTGAAGTTAATGTTGTAGATTTAAATATTAGATTTCTGATTTTTGGGAGTGCTGTAGTGTGTTCTTGTTGCTAGTCGCGGAGTGGATTTTGGGTCGCAGGTCTCAATGTGTCATCCTCCTCGTTTTGGGTATTTCATCTATCTTTCTTTATGGTTTAGGCGATTCATTTTGCAAGTTTATAGAGTTTAAAATGGTGTGTTGGATTTTATGTTTGCAAAATCGTACCTTAGTTGGCCATACCATGTGGCTGAACGCTTTGGAATGCGTGCATAAATTATTGGGGTCGGTTTGCCATGTTTCGTTGTCCTAAGAATGATCACCTACCTCCTAGTGATCATTTGCTTTCAGTTTCGTGTCATTTGGTTAAGAATTGGGTGAGTTGTGAGTGTTTTAGTGGGATTTGGTGTTGCTGGTCTATGTGTTTTCAGCGTGCTGGCAGTATATCAGAATTAGAGTTTTTGGTGTTTGGAGTTGGTTTTCGAGTGTGTGAGTTCATTGGGATGAAGAGAAAGGACTTGGTTTCATTCGCAGCTGTTGGTCATGTTATTGCACTTGGTTTATCACTCTTATATGCTATGATTCATATTGTAATGCTGGTAGTAATACTAACAACATTTTCTATTGTTCTTTCTTGTCCCACTGCATAAATAGAAGAGGCTGGCCTTGCCGCCTATCTTTGGAATAGTGATTTCCCTTAAATTGTAATCCATATTGTGCATTGTAAAGCTGGTTAGTAGTCTAACAACCATCTAATTGGATTATTGCTCTTAGTCCCACTACATAAGTGGAAGAGGCTAGCTTTTCTGCCTATTTTGAATATTGGAATACTGTCCTCCCGCTGCATAAGCGGTAGAGTTGATTGTAATTTCATTTCTAGTCCTCCCGCTGAACAAGCGATTGAGTGATTGCATTATTTAGTTCTTTAGCTTGTCCTTGGCTGGTTTACCGCCAAGTGATTGCATTGTTTTCATTATCCCGCTGTATAAGTGGAAGGGGCTGGCTTGCCACTCGAAGATTGTAATCATTTTCAGTTATTGGCATCTAACGATCCCCTCAACACTGTATGCTCTCAGCCTCCCAGATTGGGCTCTCGGTGATCAGAAAGTGGAGGGTTACTTTCAGCAACATTTGGTTTTCATTTCCTAACCATAACAAGTGTTGTGTTGAATGTAATTGTGAAATTTTTTTGGGAAACATTAGGGAGGATATTACAGATAGGGGGAGACATCAAGATGCAAGAACACACAAATACACATCACATAACACTGGATGTACGAAAAAAATCCAATGTGGGAAAAACCTTGGTGAGAAATGCTGTTGGAGTCTACTGCTCCAATCCAGCCTCACAATAAACACTTGTATTGCAAAGTTTAGGGCACCAACCCCTACACCGAGCACCAACTCAGTGATCACAATGAATGCTATCAAAACAATACATTAGTAATAATCCGGTTACAAATGAGTTCTGTAACCTCTGCATATAATCTCTTCACCGGTTCACCTCTGCTCTGTTCTCTGCCGGTTCTCTACTCACCTTCACTCTGTGCTGCCACTTTACCGGTTCAGACTCTACCTCTTCTTTGCCAGTTTACTATTCTCTAATCCACTGCCTCTTGTCACTACCGATACTCTGCTCACGCTGTTTTGCTTCATTCACTGTTGCCTTCTTATGGTTCTAACACTACCGGTCCACTTCTTCTCTGTTTTTGCCTTGCTTGATCCCCACCGGTACTCACTCTTCTCTCCTTGACTCTTTGCTGCTGTCTTGGCGTTTCTCCCTTGCCGGTTCACTCAACTGTTATACTCTTTTGCAACTTACTGGTTACTTTAACCTTACCGGTTAAACCTCTGCTAAACCCTCTTACCAGTTACACCTTCCAACACTCAGTCACTATGATCTTCGATGAACTCTCTGACTGGTTAACTCTCTGATGCACACTCACACACTCTTCTCCGACATCACAACATCATTGGAAACATCAATCATCTTCAATCTTTTGCTTGCCTGTATATCCATCAGTCTTCCCGCCAAAACTGAAAATCAAACCTTGGAGCGCTTAGGGTTTCTTCTACCGACACCATTCGTATCAAATCATATCTGATCTTGTTTGGGGATTGACAACTTGCAACAAATTAGATAACACGCCATCCTTCGATCCTTCCTGTGCACATTTACTGTACTTAGTAGTTTGCAACCTGTTTGTCGACCTTGACTTTCTCAATCACCATAAATGATCTCGCGGTTGCCTTCACCAAATCCGAACTACATCTGCACAACTTGCATTGATTATCATACCACATATCTTCACCTTTTGGTCTGCCTTGAGCCGCATCCTCCTGCACCTAACCCGTGATTCCCGCAGTCGACATTAATGAGCCGCATCCTCCTGCACCTAACCCGTGATTCCCGCAGTCGACATTAATGTCGACCTAATCACTAACTACCTCGTCGATGGACTCTTCACCTACCTCTGCATGCTTGCCACTTGGTAGCCACATGTCATCTTTGTCGGCATCCACCTCAGCTCACTGTGTCGATTCAGGCATGGTCACCGACCACAACACACAACTGGGACATACCTACCGGTTCATATCACCTTGCCAGTTATACACTAACCGACCAACCTTCAAACCATGCAGTCACCTGTTCTGCCGGAGGGATACATTAGCCTGGTCACCAAACTTTGCCAATCCACTGCATGTATCCAGAGTGGGTTACCATGCATATCTTCATCTGATGAGAGCTTTCCACTTTGCCTCTTTGCTTGCTTACCGGTTGACACTAACATGCCAACAGTCTCCAATGCACACATTCTATCACATCGATGACATGACAACACAAACATCAATCATCAATAGGGATCTCTGTTGATATCAACATTCCAGTAACTCCATGTTTGCAACTGCTAAACCTTACCTTCATCTTCATTAGCCCAGACATCATCTCAACTGATTTGCCAAAGTGGCAACCACATCACTTCTCGTTCTTCCTCTTCTGTCTCGATAGTTCAACATGCCAACTCTTGCTGATCCGGTATATCTCTGATTTCATATACAGGAGGCTCATGATGCATTCCCTGCATGTAGTGGGATAAACTTAGTATTACCACTTACCGGTAGAAGTGGATCTTTGTCACTTGCTGACCACCATCTGGTACGAACCGGTTGCCAATACATTACTTTCTCTGCTTCCGATATAGCACTGATATGACTTAGTTGACATTGAGAAGATACACCTTCAATCAGGCACATAACCAGTTAGACATCCCCTTTGTCTACCTTACTAACTTGCAACAGCCCAAACTCTGTCGGTCATATCTTCATCTTATGATAACATCTTCATCCAGTGGGAATCCTACTGATGGACATCCAACTGCATACCAGTTGCTTGCACTTTCTCCATTTGCTCAACCTTGCTTTCTTATCGGTCACAATGCTTGCCGACTGGCAACCATACACTGCCAACACATCACTCACCGGTTGGCATTCATTACCGGTCTCCAATACTTACTCACATACACTGCCAACACATCACTCACCGGTTGGCATCAATGACAACAAAATCCGGTTGACATCGATGACAACACAATGCCAACACAAATAAGGACTTATTAATAAGCATGTGGCAGTGATTACAAGTAGAGACAATAACTAACCACTGTTATGGGATGAGTAACTAGTGTTTGATAAAAGAAATGCAATAAGAAGCAATCGACTTTAGCCAACACTTAGACAAATCTGTCAAGAATGTATCAAAGGAGTGCAATATAGAGTATTTGACTGATGGACATACTCTAAAGGATACGATTAAAAATAGTTAAGTGCCAGCAATCAGAGAAGGGTATAGTTGGTATAATAAATCAATAAATCTTGAAGAGGTACAATTTACTTAACAAATGGATATTATGAAGTGAGGTTGTTATGGAGAGGCATAAGACGTGTCTTTTGGAATACAACCTATCCTTTCAGTATTACAAGATATATAAGGAGATTGAATTCAGTCAATCAATCATCACTGGAAATTGTTTTGCTTATTATTGTATCCTATTTGGATCTGCTCATTCGATCATTATTGCCTTTGGCATAGCTGTTGCATAATTCAAAGTTTACATTGGATATAGAACCAATACATTGCATATTTTTACAAGTATAAATCAGAAACAGCAATTCATCCTTCATCACATAGGTGAAAGGGAAAGTTTATCAGCATAATTCCATTGTCAGATCAGACACAGCTCAAATAGCATTATTGCTATAATCTAAGGAAGGAGATTCGAAGCATACATTACACAGTAATGCATCAGAAAGAGCAGAATTCTCTCTTCAGTTCTTCAGAGATAGCAGTGATATATACACAAACACACACACATGTGGTATCAATTATATTTTATAAGGACAATCATTTATAAATTGATATTATAAACTATTACTTTGAAATCGAGTAAACCATTATCATCATTATTTGAAACTTTTGACGAGATAAGTCTCTTGCAATTGATTCTTATAAGTTAAATGTTCCTATTTCATAAGTGATAACATAAGGGGACATTACAGAGGTTCCCCCCTTTTCAGTTTTGGCTCTTTTAGAGGGTGTTGCCCTCCTACCTTAGGGGGTAGGCCTCAACCCAAAGTGAATGGTTGAGTGGAGGTTTGTAAGTAAGCAGAAATGGTCTGTCCTAGTTCAGAAAGGATGCTGGAGGCTAAAGAAATCCTCCCATCTTGCCCCTTGCCCCTTTCTGACCTGTGCTTGGTTTCTAGTCTATGGTGTGTTGCTTGGAGGGATTCTTGCTTTAACAGGGTTATGTAAGGGGAAGGTGTGTGTTTTCCAAACCTTCTGCAGCATTTTGACTTTATGTTGCCTTGAGTTGATTGTCCTTATTTTTGGGTGGTTGCTCTATGTACCTTTTGGTTTGAAGTTGCAAGTTTTCTTTTGGAAACAACCTTTGTTACTACATGTCTCTTGTGTACTTTGGTTGTTCTGCTTGTGCTTTCTCGAACTTGTTTCCCTGTGTAAAAGGGTTTGAACCCTTTCAAAAACTCATTTTTACCAATAATAATAAACAAATAAAAATAAGTTGTTCATATATGTTTAAATCACTAAACATACAAATATAATATAGCAAAAATAAATATTGTAAACTAAAAACATAAATAAATTATAAATACTTTTGATATTATATTTTATAAGTGTATTATATAATAGTTCTATCCAGCCATGTCTAATGGTAACAGATGGTAAGAGTAGCCTCTAGAAAGCCCATATTTCTAGGATGAAGGATGGGTTATCAATGTTTCATTATCATTCTCAAAGTGGAAAATGTCCTAGCTATATGCCAGGAATGTTTATAGGAGACGACATGCACATAAAACATATCGGTGGATTCTGCAAGCTCCACTTACAAAAGAAAAAAGCACAGGTCATTCACTTCTATAGCCACTACTCGAGAATAATCGAAAGCTAAAGTTTTTAATTAAAAAAAAAAAATTTCAAACTTCATATTTAAATAGGGTTCTATTGTGCCCCAAGAACAAATTACCTAATCCCAATCTTTCCTAAAAAGTTTAGACCCAATAAAATGATGAAGTATTGTCAATGAACAACCAGTTATCAAATGTGCAAAGGACATAATGAAAGACTAACACAAGATGTCATCGGAACCTAAAAAGTACACAATGAAAGATAACACAAGCTGTTATTGAAAACTCATATTCATGATTAGCACAAAATATATCATTGTAAAAATAATGCTACTCATTCAAAAAGGGTGGCAACACGTGCAGAGTGGAGATTCTTTTGGAACATGAATCCAATAGAAGACTAATTATGGATAATATATTTAGGTTAATGCACAAAATTGTAGATAATCATCATATCACAACTCCTAGGATTCTTTCTTATACAGCACAAAATATATCATTGTAAAAATAATGCTACTCATTCAAAAGGGGTGGCAACACGTGCAGAGCGGAGATTCTTTTGGAACATGAATCCAATAGAAGACTAATTATGGATAATATATTTAAGTTATTGCACAAAATTGTAGATAATCATCATATCACAACTCCTAGGATTCTTTCTTATACCTTGATTAACTAACCTTACATCTACAAGATGCCCATCAGCTTTAAGTCTTTAACCTATTGTTATCAAATGGTGATCTCCTGATAGCTGATTTATGCATGAAATGCTTGCTCTCTACACAAACTGTTGATGCCAAATGCTAGTACTAACTTGCTGCTAGCATCAAATGCCAACACTGTCTTCCGATTAAGTGTGTATATGTAGATTCTAAAGAACAAAACCTCATCAGCCAACATAGTTTCGACGATGAAAAACCCATTATCGAACTCAGGGCACTTCATCTTCCAATGCAGTCATTTGAATTGATCAGGCAACAACTATCAGCACTGAGATAGGTTTTCAACTTTGAAGTCCCAGACCCAAAGTGATTTATACCCTAACTAATTGTATTTTAGTTAGAGTTTATCCTAGGGATTCCTTGGTGATGAGATGGAGGTTCATGTCTCACACTCTCTCCAATTATGACACACAACATGCTTGATGATAGAGAGTTTCCTAGTTGGCACATTTCCCATTATACACCTAGCTTCTGTGGTGATGACGTGGCATTCCCTAGTTGGTTTTTCCCCTCAAAGGAAGGGGGCAAATCCAAACTGACTTAAATCTGATTTCGAGTCTGGATTTTTCTTGGAGGACCTTGGTAATATGTTTTAAATTTTAATACAACCTTGTTACTCTGGGTGGTGGACTTGGTGAGCATGTTAAAATGGGTATATATAGTTTTTGGGATTGGATGTGTTTCATGAAGATCCCTGATTTCATCATGAATCAAAACTATACCTAAAAATGTTCTTCTGGGATAAACCGTGTAGTCCTTTCCTTAATGATGGGTTCAGTAGACAGACGTAAAATGTCTGAAATGAATCATATCATGCAGTTGATCCCAGAACATTGCAATGACCAAATCATTTTTAAATCAAAGAATATGAACCTGTGTGAGATATGGAGGCAATAAGCGTCGATCACTTAGTTGAGACAGCATGCACCCAGCAAAATATGCTGCATTTGCCTGAATAATAGGCCAGGTAGTTTCAAATGCCTGCAATGTAATCAATACCAAAAGTTAAACATGGAAAGAAGATTTCCAAAGAACCACAAGTATTTTTTATCTAGAACTAGACTACAAGTTATTCACAATACAGATTGAACTGTGACCTGGATGGCAGACGCCATGTAGGTATCTGTTCTGTCAGTAAAATGTTCACAAAGGTTCTTGGTGAAATCTCTCACAATGTCCTCATAATCACTCCTGAAAGATATATGAACAGTAACACAAACACCAAATCAACCTCAAATTGTAACTCATCAAAAATTAAATGCAAACTATAGCAAGCAAAAAAATCGATCTACATTTCCATAGCAGAAGAATATGAAACAATTATTTATCTAATACTCTCATGGAAGTTGATACCAAGCTAGAGTTTGTATGCAGACATGTACCCCACCATAACATGCAGGGAGAGCTTAGGCTCAATCCAAGTTAAAATGGTCTTATACATGGCATCCTACTTACTTTATATTTACTCAATATGTTGTTTCAGCTCTATCTATTCGAGATACTAGTACATGGTAGATTTGTAGAATAAGAGTTAGCCAAAATAAAATTATAAGGATTTTCTAATAACATTTAAATTTCAAAGCAAAAATTTAACTCAAAGAACATGTTCCCATATCACAAACGATCCTTCATTATATTCAAATAGACAATCCTGCACCGACGGTTGATGAATTGGAATTACTCTACCCAGGTAAAACAGATTAGTATAATACAGTTTTTCTCACCTGTGGTCTGAATTAAAAGCTCTGCTGTTGACCAATGATATCATATTCTCGATATCCAACAAAGGCAATATTTGTCGCAATGTGTTCTGTAAAAGAAAAGAGTGTATAGTACAGAATGATAAACGGTGTCTAGCGAGATTTGATTAGTTTCTACAAGATGTAGGGAAAGGGTTGAACATTGACAAGAAACGTACCTTGCATGCTTGACGAACTATAGTTTCCTCATCCTGTACATGGAAAATCAAGCGTGGTAGACTAGAATGGACCTGAAAACAAGACCATATGTTATTTCAAATAGCGGAACAAGGGCAGCTCCAAGGCAATGGAAGATGGTTTAGTTTGGTTTTAAACAAAGAAAACTCAGTATTGCCATCTCTACTATTATATAATGCTTAAAATCTCACACCTTCACAAATTTGATACAAAATGTAAAAATGACCAGCTTAAATGAAAAATGATTGCCCATGGTTTGATAAATGAAAGGAAACATATCAGTTTTTACTTTGTAATTGGCAATAAACTTAAAAAATAATAGTTGCTTCTGTATGTGAGAGAAGTTAACACTCTTTCCATCAGGACTGCATGCTGAAACAGACTCTCTTATAAAGTTACAAATCAACTGGAGACAATCACTAATTAAATATGTCAAAAATAAATCCAAGCACATTCCTAATGAACTTGAATCCTTCATTGCCCAATGACCGTCCTGAAGTTGACAGCTAGAAACCGATTGGAAACCCAAGATTTACTAGTGGGATACAACGCATGATAGGAGGAGGCCTAGACAAGGTGGTTGATAAGGCCATTGAATTTTGTGGGATTTGACCTGAGCAGTGTGAAGTTTTTTACCTTCTGGTTCAAGCCACTGAAATGAGCCATTAGTTTCACCCATTAATATTTTTTTTAATCTTTGTTGCAATTTTTTTTGTTCATCTGGATCAAAGTTTTAAAATCGGACTCGCCACGGACTCAGCAAACCAAAAACTTGTACTCGGACTCAGACTCGTGAAAGACTCGGCAAGGACTTGGCAAAAAAAAACCCGTAGTTTTACCAAAAAACAAAAAGAAATTAATGCGTTTAGAGAACATAAGAGCCATAATTGAAACATTGCAGATGTCAGATGATCTCCAAACACTCAATATTTGATATTTCATCATTCATACTCATAGAATCATACTCATTACCAAAGAAACAGGACTCGGACTCGGCTCAGACTCGGCAAGGCTGAATCAGACTCGGAGTCAGACTCGGTTGGACTCGAGAAAGTGAAAAACTCAAGAAATTTAGAGATTTTTAAAGATTTAAAACTTGTTTCATGCACCCTTTATTGAATACACGTTAAAGACACAATAACATCATCAAACTCGGCTCATTTGGTTACATACACAAGTATACATCAATCACATTAGCATAAATGCAAATTGTAGCTGAAGGAAATAACAAACATAAATATATAAATATTGTCAAATGTATACAATATTACAAAACTCATGGAATAAAAAATCCATGTCATCATATGATCATCATCAAATGTTCCACACAAATACCAAAGGTAAATACAACTACAAGCCTATGGCTTAGAGGAGCGTGCACCCTCTCACCCTGGCCCCCTGCGAAGGCGTTTAAGGTAGGTCCTGGATGATTCAGCAGCCATAGTCGCTCCACGTGACACCATGCCATGCTCACCAACATCAGGAACATCTGTGTCACTATCAGTATCTCCTGTCTCTGCTCGTGCTCTCTGCTCCTCCTCTGCCATGGCTACAACCTCAACCTCTATATCTACTTGGTCGATCCAATCAGTGTCAGACTTGGAGGTAAAATTTTCCCTACTTCTATCGACGCAGTTTCCCCCCATATTTTTCAACGGGGGTTTGGGGGCAGCGCCCCTTGCGCGCTCCCTGTCGCGATACAGGGTGGGGTCGAGGGGCAGCGCCCCGCGAGGCCAAAAAGACTTTTACTATTTAGTAAAGGCATTAGGTGTTATTTTTCTATTGGCTGACATGTTGTAACCCTAAATTTTCTCATTCTCAGGTGGAGGTTGTAGTGAACAAAGATGAGATTATTCATTTTAAAAAAACTTTAAAAAATGCATTTTTTTTGGCCTTGCCGCCGGCCGAGTCCCAGGCATAAGACTTGCTGAGTTTGGCGAGTTTATGCCAAACTCGTCAACTCGGCGAGACTGGCGAGTTTGCTCGACTCGCCAAACTCGGCCGAGCCCGAGTCCAAGCTCCAGAGACTCGGCGAGCATGTCTTGGACTCGGACTCGCCGAGTTTGGCGAGTTTCAGGCGATTTTCTAATCTCTGCTCATCACTCATAGTTTCAATCTCTAAAATGTATAATAGCAGCATAAGTTTATAAATATTTACAAAATTACATATAATGATATGTCCAACTCCAAATGTGATCTCTTTTGCTGATTTAATCTTCTTTTCTCTCCTCCTTCAAACCCTACAAACCTGTTTTCACCAAGAAAGAAAGGCAAAAAAAAATCACTTTTTAATGTTGTTGGGCATCATAATTGGGTCGCACGAGTCCCTGCAAAACACTCGTGAGTCCTTGTAATTGACTCGCGCGAGTCCATGAGAAAGACTCGCGAGTCTTTCAAAAAGACTCGCTAGGACTCGCCTCATGAGTCCTTGGTGAGTTGATTTGTGAAGCCACTGGACTCGCGAGTCCGTGACGAGTCCACGAGTCTTCAAACTATGATTTGGATTGGTGGCCAAGTGTCCCAACTCTATTTGAAGTCTAGAAATTATTAGATTCCTTCTTATTGACTAGAATTATTGATTCGTGTTTACCCTGTAGGATGGCAGGATCAAAGCTCTGATACCATTTGTAATGTCCCCTAATGGGGCCCTCTTATATTCTGACCTAGAATCATAATTTTAGTGCATGGTAAATACAATAGAGGGGCATTATTGTCAACTAAAGCTTGGTCTGGAACCTGCACAATGGGTTAGTCAACATTTCCATTATGCTATGATAGATCATATATTCAACATTCTCTCCCTACACCTATCCCCATTATGGAGCTCAAGGAGAATCACATAAGGCGCTGCGAGTCTACCCCTCTCCAACAAGCCCAAGAGCACCAAGGACCTTGTCAACTTGGCCTCTTGGCTCACACTCGGGATTGGCGTACTTGCTGGAGCCTAGTGCTCTTGCTTGTATTCTCCCTCCATAATTGCATGGTGAGATTGAAAGGTATTACAGACTCCATCATATAATTTACTTAATCGTCATATGAACAGTTAGTGATAGAAAGGCATTATTATACTGTCATACATATTGCAGTCTATATTAATATTATTATTAAATTCTGCATAAGAACATTATCAGGCATCATATATTAAGCACATCCCCATGCATACCACCAATACTGCCTGTAACTTAATAACAGTTCTGATCTGATCTGATCAATGGTGATGTCACTGTATGCTTTTGATTCATTTCCTTTATATCTCTCAATGTGAGGGAGAGATCACACCTCTTCATCATGTATGCCCTTTTGCAAAAGACACACCCTTTCACCATTAGCACCCTTTGAAAGAGTGCAACTCTTCATTATATCTGCCCCTTGAAAGGGACACAACCTTTCATGATCAGATCTGCACTTCTGATTCCCAAATTATCCCCCCTTCAAATGAGTTCCCTTCTCCCTTTTATAGCTCATATTTGGGGGACTCACAATTCATCATTTCATGCCTTTTGACCATCCATTAACTTAATCAAATTTTCATCATATTTAATAATATTATTTTATATTTTAATTTAATTTTTATTTGTATTCTTTTGTATTTTAATTTTATTATTATTTATTATTAGATTATATTTCATAGTGGGGACATTACAGAGCATCTCCTCTAACATCAATACCTTGAAAAAGTTACCAACAATCCCTTCATACACTAGCACCCCGAGAGTGACCAAAAGAGGTCATTAGTGCAAGAATCCAAGCATGATTGTCTTATGAGCTTCTAGAAAAGCTTTGCACACATGTAGGACCTCCTCCAACTAGGTTTTCAATCTTTTGCAGCCTTCTTTAGACCTCTACAATTACTCCAAATTGTTGATGGTTCATTTTGCCCTTGTTTATATCCATACACATCTCAAGACACTAGTGTGTTTGTGCTAGTGTCCATGACATTTCAAATTCAAATTTTGCCATCCTAACTCTTCCTTTGGCCTAAGCCTAACTCTACTTATGACAGCTAGTTGAGCGAATATCACGTTTATAAATGGGAATTATAAAGAAAAGGAAGGTTCTTCCTCTTTTGGATGGTTAGGCAAGAAGTTTTTTGAACACAAATACCTTGAACTCACTCGAAACTGCTACAAGAAAGTTCTAAATCCTCCAAAAGAGCTCCTCCATAGTTGCATGCATGCTTTTATGATGCATTTGCACCTAGATATCCATGCACTTGAAATGATGCCATACTTGAACTATTAAATTCCTGACTTGATCAAGGCAAATCCCAAAAGTATCCCTAGGGCATCCCTTGCAAGATCCATCACAAGTTTATGAAGCAGCATCGTGGATTGAACATTGCTGTTTGCAATAGTTCACAAGTGCATCCTCCAGACACCAACACCTTCAAAAGGTCACAAATGCCTCGTTTAAACACTAGTGCCTTGAAGAGGTCACTAGTGATCAAAAGAGATCACTAGTGTGAGTATTCAAACATGACCATCTTTTACATTTTGAGAAAGGTACTACACAAATTAAGGGCCTTCTCTTCTTCAACTTTCTATAGATATTTGCAAATATTCCAAACACGCTTCTCTCATCCTTCTCTTTCATTACAAGTCTTTATGCAACCTCAACTCTAATTGTGTATTCTACCCTACTTCATGAAGTGAATTTTTTGCAATCATTTCTAGTTAAAATCAGATTTACTAGTAGATTAGACAACACATGGCAATTGAAAGTAAACTATATTAGTGTAGTTATTTATTTTTATTCTACAATAATGCGAATAATTAACTTGTTGTTAACCATGGTATGTTGCTAGAATTTAAAATAACCTAGGGTTCCAAAATCCTAGTGTGTTTGAAACCAACAACCATAATTAATTTGGATTTGAATGTGATGACAAGTCTATTTGCTCATCCAATCTCAAATGATCTTCAAGTGACATTTTTCTTTGATATCCCAAACCTTGCTGATTAACCAAGATTACTTAACCCAATTTAGTGAGTAATTTAGAGATCTCCTAGGGTTTAAAATGCTTGAAGACCATAGTAGCAACCATAGTATGCAGACTTGGACTCGGAGAGTACTCGACAAGCCCAAAATTTTTGACTTGGCAAAAACTCAGCAACTTAGAGAGTACTATAAATTAAAATTTCTTACAAAAACATATTTTTTTGCAAAATTCAGTTACAAAATGTATTAAGTTTAAAATTGACAGCTTGAAAGGGAAAATGCATGGTTTTATAGCCAAAAAAACATGTGAAAAATGTGTTTTAACCAGTGGTTCACTTGTGTTAGCATTTTTATCCATGTTTTTCCTATATCTATAAAAACTTGCGAGTTAAACTTGTAAAAACTAGCAGAGCAAAAGAAACAGAGAGTACTTGACAACTTGGAAAGCATTCACAGAGTTTGCAAACTATGGTAGCAACTAAGTTAGGGTTAACATGAGAAAGGGCCCTAGGTTTGATTTAGTCCACAAAATAGGTAAACTTGTGATATTTTGGAGTTTATGAAACCAGATTCTAGCCATATAATTGGAAGTTTGTTTGGCCTTTGGAATTAAAAATATAAAAAGAGGCCACTAGCAAAGCCAATGCCTTACAAACCTATTAGTCTCTGGCATTTTCATCTCTTCCTTTAACACAACTCTAACCTTGCAATGCAAATAGAGAAGCTCAATGGAAGGGAGATGGTTTGTTTTAGATTTTGTGACATGGTTTGGAAAGCCAATGCCTTACAAACTGAATAATCTCCAGCATTTTCATCTTTCTTTAACACAACTCTAACCTTGCAATGCGAATAGAGAAGCTCAATGGAAGGGAGATGGTTTGTTTTAGATTTTGTGACATGGTTTGTAAAGCCAATGCCTTACAAACTGAATAATCTCCAGCATTTTCATCTTTCTTTAACACAACTCTAACCTTGCAATGCAAATAGAGAAGCTCAATAGAAGGGAGATGGTTTGTTTTCGATTTTGTGACATGGTTTGGAAATAGTCAACCGAGGGATAAATTTGGGTGTTATTAGTCAAAAAACATATTATGGTTTTTTTATATGTTTGGCTTGGAAGATGTAGGGAACATAGGCATAATCGTTTGAAGCAGCATGTTAAAACTTGAATTGCAGAATCCATTTTGTTTATAGTTTAAACTGGACCTTAGAACCCACAGTAGAATGGACTGATAGTGGCTATTGTTGAATGCATAGTTCAATAATTTAGGTTCAACAAAAACTCAGCAGATGGTGGGTTTTAGATTTTATGATATGGTTGGAAATAATCAACCAAGGGATAAATCTGGGTTATATTAGTCAATAAACATATTATGGTTTTATATTAGTCAATAAACATATTATGGTTTTGTGATACGCTTGGCTTGGAAGATGTAGGGTACCTAGGACTAACCATTTGAAGAAGCAGCTTAAAACATGAATTATAGAATCCATTTTGTTAATGGTTTTAATTGGATCTTAGGATGCATAATAGAATGAACTAATACTGTACTATCATGAAATGCATAGTTCGTAAACTCAGACTCAACAGAAAATTGGCAAACCCAATTTTGATTTGGACTTGTTGACTTGGCAAATTAAAAATTACTTAAAATCATTAACTTGGCAACTTGGCAAAAATTCAGGAGTCTTGGCAAAACTCACCAAAACTTGCCAAAAACTCAATGAGGAAAGTAAATGGCCAATTTACTTGGCTGCAAATGGCAATGGCAAGTACTCAGTGAGTTTCTGATCTATGGTTAAATGGGCAAAACCATAGTTGAAAAACTCAGACTCGGCAATGACTCCGCAAACCCAAATTTTTTTAAAAACTCGAGGAAAAACTCGGCAATAACTCAGCAACTTTATCGAACATTTGAAAATACATTTAAAAAAAAAATATTATTCAAAAACACACATTTACACCAAATTTGTAGAACATATACTGATTTCTATGATATATAAATGATTGTGGATACTAGATTATGCATAAAAAAAATTAAATGACTGTTATATTTTGTTTAAGATTTTAATTATTAAAAAAATGACTGTCGATGAGGCAAGAAATGGCTATGCATTCGATGAGTTTTACTGTTTTATATTCTAATGAAATAAATTAATGCTATTAAGGAGAAGTATATAGTTATCGGGCATTGTTTTTATTTGTCATTCCTGTAGTGAAGTGTGATTTTTCTTTTGGATGCAAACAGTGCTGACAAACACCCTACGGACTTCTTGGTAATTAACCACGACTTGAATTTCATCATCAGGCGAGTTTAAACTTACATGAAAATGCTTAAAATCTGGTGATGAGGTTTAGAAAAACCCTATCGTGGTGTCGCAGTATTTTTTGCATCTCTGCCGCGTCACACTAAACACCCAAAACAGTCTCCATCGCGGGTTAAAAAGTGGGTTTAAGGTTTAGGTTTTCACACTTTTTTTGTTTTCATTTTTTACCGATGAGTTTCACACCGAGTTCATGTGGGTTTTGGCGAGTTAAACCACAAAAAATCGCGGCGAGTTTCAGTTAAACTCGGCTGCGAGTTATTTTGCGAGTGACTCGCAGTGATGAATGACGCGTGAGTACTTGCGAGTCTTTGAAAAAATCGCCGAGTTTTTCATCTTTGGGCAAAACCAAATTGTGTGATAAGTTTTTAAATTAAGAATATATTAAAAAACATGATAGATCAGTTTTCAGATGTTTTCCTTGGGTTATAATCATAGTTGAACTACTCGTCAAGACTAAAAACTCGCCAAGGCCCGAAAAAAAAACTCAGGAAAAACTTGGCCAGTACTCGACAAAAAACTCGGGAACTTAAAAAATTGCTTAAATTTAATTAGAAATGCATTTTTTTTGCAAAATTCGATGAGTAGATGCATCCAATGAGTCAATAAATGAGAACACAATAGAAACAAGCTGAGTCTAGATATATTTAAATGCAAAGTGCATACAAAATTGCATCCTTGTGAGGAATGCTGATGGCTGGAAGCAAAATAGTAAATAGTTTTTGTATAACTAAAAGTAAATACATCATTACAATTACATCTTCCTCTTCCTAGCTCTAGTAAAAACTAGGGGAGAGGTAGAACTAGAGGGTCTAGTCCTAGAAGTCTGCACTGGGCGTGATTGTGCCTCCTCGCTCAGTATGTCTGGTTCAGGCTATGGCTCGTCCTCCATCTTGGATGTAGCTTTGCCTCTAGCTTCTCCTGGCACTAGCAATGACTCCTCATCTTCCTCATCCTCCTTAATGTCATCTAGTGTGAAACCAAATCCACCCCCCTCCTCTATAGCCTGCCTCTCCAAATCAGTGATGTCATCCTCTGTAAACAATGGAGGCTGCTCTTGTGATGTCCAATCACTGTAAGGATCTATATCATCCAAGTCAAGTGGACCAGCTGGTGCTTCCTCTACCTTATGCACAACCAAAGATTATATTGCACAAAGACAAGGTCATTGAGGCGTTTTTGTGCTAACTTGCTCTTCTTCTTCGTGTGGATGGCTTCAAACAAGCTCCAATTGTGCTCACAACTGGATGAACTACAAGGTTGACATAAGATTCAGAGGGCAAATTTTTTGAGATTTGGGGAATTTCCACCCCAACTTTGCCACCAAGCATTTGCAAAATAAAAAATGAAAAGTTAAAAAACAAAGAAAAAAGCGAAAACATAATTTATCAATTTATCAATCACTTTAGACCCCAAAATTCAAATGGTAAATGTTATACCTAGGGTTTGAGTGGTTCTTCCTCTCATGGCCAGCTCTGAAGAGAATAATTTTCGAGTTCGGCCACAACGAGGTCTCTCACCTCAACCTCGGGTATCATCCTCTGAATGCATGCAGTGAGGCCCTCCATGACCTCTCCATTAGGATCTGAGTAAGAATTCGCGAACTTAAAACGAGGGTTGAGGAAGTACCCTGCTACATGAATGGGTTGGTGGAGCTGATTGTTCCACCTCTTATCAATAATTTCCCAAATGGGATCAAATTTGAGTCTATCCCTCGTGTAGTAATTTTTGATAGACTCCTTGGCCCTATCCATGGCCTCATTAATATACCCTATTGGGTTTTTTCCCCATTTACCAAGCGGAGAATTCTAACCAAGGGCTTTGACACCTACAATTGAAAAATACAAATTACAAAAAGATTAATTAATGAAGTTACAAATTAATAATGAGAGACTTGAATCAAGAATAATTAAAAATTCAAGTTTTGAAGTTACCTTCACAATCTCTACAACCTTTTGTGCAAAATGGTTGTCGATGACTATGCATGTGACTATGCATGCGACACCCTCTCCTTCAGCCTTCTTTGAATAAGGGGAGTCTAGCCATGCTTGACTCACAAACATTTGTTTCAAAAAGTCAGTGCACCAAGAATGCTTTGCAACGTCAAGAAAATCATTGCAAACCTTGTGACACTGGCTCTCACCAAATCTCTCCCTTGGGTGTGCTCTCTCATTAAATGTAGAACCCAAGGGTGATTGTAAATATATTTCGTGATACTCCTTGCATCTTCCACAACTGGAGTCACCCAATCAAGTTTTCCTATGTCCTCCAAAAGAAGGTCAAGGACATGTGCTGCACAAGGTGTCCAAAAAAGAGTGGGGTGCCTATCTTGGAGGATTCTACCTGCAAGGAAAAATGCTACTTAAAAGAGACAAGAAGAAGATAGTACAAGATACTCTAGTTGTAAAAGAAAAGCTTACTACAAGTGAGATTACTCCAAAAGAAAAAGTTATTGCTAAGATGATAATTCAAAAGGATTCTACCTGCTGCCACATATGCTGCTACATTATCTGTGATTATCTGCACCACGTTCTCTACTCCCACCTCCATGACAATGTGCTCCAACATTCTAGCCAATGTTTCTGCATTTTTCACCTTATTGGAGGCATCAACCGATTTCAAGAACACCACATTGTCCTTGCAAGCAACCAAAAAATTAATAATGGTGTGGTTTTTGCCATCTGTCCACCCATTAGAAAGAATAGTGCAGCGATATTTTCTCCATTCATTTCTTTGGTCTTCCACCACTTGTTTTGCCATGTAAACTGCATTTGTGAGCAACCTACAAGAACAAAGTGAAATAAGGTCTTAGTACACAATTTTGATTTAATAAATAAGAAAAACAATTAAAAATGAAATCAAGTGGACTATTTACTAACCTCCCACTCAAATCCTTGTGAGAAGGGGCCTTGTACCCTTTTCCCGAAATTGTCATTGTGGTCACCAAATTTAGCCAATAAGGATTGTTTACCAAAAATCAGCAGCTGCAATGTCTGTTTTCTCATGTGCCTCCCTATTCCATTCAGTGGCCTCTAATGATGGTTGTGGTCCAGGTGTGTTCCTGGGCACAAAATAGCTACCTATAGATTGCGTCCCTGGTGGTGATGCAACAGGTACTCTACTAGAGGAAGCAGAAGTGGTGGCCAAGGTGATGCTGAGTTTGCAGATACGTGAGCCACGACGAGAGCCCACTATGCCCTGAAGTGCTTCTTCTTCTTCTTCAATGTCAACCGAAGCACCTTGAGATTCAGCTATGGCTGCTCTCATGGCTAGTTTTTCTCTCTCCCTTTGCATTTTCTTCTCTTCCCCAACTGAAAGTATGGCATTAATGTCTCTTTTTATTTCCTCGATGGCCCCAAGACATACCCTAGCATCATGCTTCTCGATGCCTACAAGGTGGTATTTGAGGCGGTTTATGCCTCCATGAAATACTTTTTCATATTTAATGAAAATCACCGACCTAGGGTCCGATACTTCATAGGCATACCTCCAAGCCCTATCTCTAGCACCTTTAGGACAGGAGCCTATATATCTAGATGGGCATAATTCTAGTGGCCAATCATACCCTGAATTTGCTATACTGAATTAATGGTTAACTATTAACCTACACATACAAAGTGAAAAGACACAGTTAATATTTTAGTTTAACAATTTAGCAAACTATCTAAATTAGTTTAAACAATTTTAGACATTGTTTAGTCCTTAATGTGAGGTTGGTAAACTCACGGATAAAACAAGGATTTCCCACATGTACCAACTATTCATGTAACAAAACATTCATATATCAAAGCATAAGTAACAACAATAAACAACTATACTAGAAGAATGATATCTTTATTGAATTCTCAAGAATATGCCAATACAATACCATCCCTGCTGAGGTTCCATCCGAATCATATATAGACTCGATGGTTGGCCAAGTTGCCAACCGTCACTAACTACCAACTACCCCACGGGAACCTCTCGGCGACTCAACATAACCAAACATAAACACCCATCCCAACTTCAAACTAACATGTGTTATTGACCCCTAACATCGGCCCCCCCCAAAAGTAGCCGTCTTCCAGACGACTAAGACAATAGAAGCTGGAATACAAAACAAAAGACTAAGATTGAGAAGGGGGAGGAGGCATCCCTGTAGTGGTCGAAGAAGAAGGTTGTTGCCCTGTGTGGAGTCTAAGGTTCTTCTCTGCCATTAGCTGCCGCTCCCGTGCCTTCTTCACCATGTGTGCGACCTCCAACAGTTTTTTGTCTATTTGCTCTATCTGCAAGGTAAGCTTGGCCACCTTTGCTGCTAGTACGTGCACCTCCTTCTTTTGCATGCTGCAACGGACCTCATAAGTAGTCACCTTCATTTCTAGCTCATCTCGTAGATTCTTTTCTGCTACCGCTAGCTGTGCATGCTTCTCCCCTTCCTTCTCCAGTTTTGTATATACAGCCGCTAGGTCTCCTGCTCTATCTGGCGCCATCGCATCTGCAGGTACACATATCGGAAGGCTCCCTCCATGTTGCGGAAGGTGGTGCCCAAAGTGCCCCCTCCTTCCACCAGGCGCATGCGCGTCCATTCCTGTGCCATCTCTGGCGTACTACTATCTGGCCACCCCTATTGCTCGAAGTGGCGGGCAAATTCATTTGCACACCCAAAAGTCATGAAGTGGCAAAGTTTTGTAGCGTCGGTGGAGTTGCTGACCTCCATCTGCCCAGTCAACTGCGCCATCCCACGTGCAACATCTGAGATCCCCTGTAGCTCTCCAAGGAACTGCTAGAGTGAGCTTGCTGGATTGCTAGGATCTGGTGGGGTGAGGTGAAGTCCTGCTAGTAATCCGTCTGGCCCGCTTTCCCCATCATAGTTGATCTTCCGGCTCTGCTCACCACTTCCTATTACCCTATGCTTCCCATCAACAGACATCCCCACATCCTGTTCTGTGTTGTCCTGTCTTGTGTCTGGTGTGGCCCAATAGCCATGTTATGCGGTGCAGGGGAGGGAGGGGGGTGAGGTGTGAGTGCAAACTGCCCCAGCCACCCATCCAACGATACATCTATATCTTCATCCGTCAGTGTCTCCAGTACTGCCAACTCCTCCAGACCATCCCCAGTCATCAATACATCCCTTGCCTCATCTTTCTCTGCTGGTACCATACTAGTGCTTGCCATACCAGTACCTAAACCTGCTGTACTAGTACCAACTCCCTGTACGACGACATCGTTTTTCCCTGGTACGACCTCCTCTGCCATTGTTTGGTCTGCCATACTGGTATTGTCTGCGGCTTCCGACGCAAGTACAACTAGGCTGATCTGTGGTAGTGACACTCGTCGTTGTGTCGGTGGTTCTCCTTTAGTGATTTTTCGGAACAACACTCTTACTGGTCGTACGTCCCCCACCGGACTGGCCACTGTAAGTGCTTCCTGTGGTACCAAGTGTGCTGAGGATAATTTTGGGGGTGTGAATTTCACCCTCGTGCTCTTCCATTGCGCTCGTAGCCCTCCATGCTGATCTTCCCCTTCCTCCTCTTCCGACTGCTGCGATTCTGCTTCCCCTTCATCCTCTATGGCTTTGTGTGGTGCCATACGGAACCCTTCATCGCCGCTCTCCTGCTCCTCAGTCTCCTCTGTCTCATCCTCAAGAATCCTTGGTGCTGCTGACATCTTCAACCTCTATGGATGCGTCCAACTTCCTCCTTTTTGCCGATTGCACGGTGTCACCCAGTGTGTCCAAATGGGCATAGTAGTACATGGTCAGCTTATTAGGCTCCACTCGTCCGCATGGTTCGAAGGTTCCCCACATTTCTTACGGTACTTGCAGGCGTACGACATCCAAGAATAGGCTAATGGCATGGTGGCACATGTAAAATGTCTTATGTTCCAGCTTGAGAAAATCATGAATTCTTTCCGCCAACAGTTGCCCCCAGTTGTATACTTTACCACACTTAATCCCATTCATTAACCCTATCATCTAGACAGCTATGTCGGATGCACGGTTGGCTCCTGTGAGGCGACTTTTTACCAAGTCCATCAGCATTCTCCATTCTCCTGGTGCGATAAATGCATGCTTCAACCCCCTACTGTCCGACCAGGCACTCTTCCATTGTTCCTCTGTGAGGTCATCCCTGCATACCAAATCCATCAGCCATTTCTTTTTTTCCTTGGTGAGCTTCTTGGTTGGTTTTGCTGCAGATGCCCCCTTCTCCGATATGCCAAATACCCTCCTGAAGTCCTCTGGTTTGAATAAAACTCGTACCATGCATCCCTAGAACTGAATAATGGAAGCCCTTTCCTACGGGTTGTATCCAGATACCATACTCCGCAACACTGGCCCAAAATCCTTGATGTTGAATGTGGGCATCTAGATGGCATGGTCCACCTGAGCTTTTCTGAGGGAATCCTTTATCACATGGTCCGGGGAAATTTCCTCCCACCAGGTACGACACTCACTGCCAGTCACACTCTCAAAGGCCACATTCTCCACCGTGATTCCCTTTGGATCCTTCTGCACTTTTGGCCTTCTTGTTGCTGTTGGTTGGATCTGTAGCTGTCATAGTTGCGCTGCAACTATTTTGCCCTGTTTTCCTGTCTTTGTCCTGTCCTTGACCGTTATTATAATAGTCTACCCGTGTGACTCGCCAATTGGTACGGACCATTAGACCAACTGCTACTTCTATAGTGTATCGATTGCCCTATATACTTCCTTTCCCTGACCCTCCACCTGTTTTTATGCACGCTGATTCTGCATCCAACTCCGTACGGATGGCACAAAATTCCTCCTATGTACGGAATATCGTACGGTAGTTGTACAGTGTCCAGTCTCTTCTGTACGGTGTCCTTTTTCCTCTGTCTTCCATACCTCCTTTGACCGTATGATGACTATGTTGGTGATGTTGGTACCCCTTACGGAATGCATACAAAATTTCAGTCTGACTGTCTTTTCCGTACGATCCCTCCTTTCCGTACGGTATCTCCTGCTGGCGTGTGCTCGTGTATCGTACGAGCACACTGTACGGTTTTGCCTAGAGCTGTGTTCGTGTGGGCTGTACGGCTCCACCGTACGACTTCTTCTGAGGTAATGGGCCTTGTACGGATATCCCGTACGCTGTGCAAAGACTGCCATACAGCTCACTTCCAACGTCGTACAAATTCTCCCTTGCTGCGCCTTCGTCTGGGCTTGCTTCCTATTTCTTGGTCCTTATGCTGTCACCCGTACAATCTTGCCTGTGTGCTGTATAGAAATGAACTTCTAGGGGGTTTTTATAATCATTCGCTCTTTTCAGGGTTAGTGTTAGGCTCAAATACTTTATTAATTTTTTAGAAAATAATTACCTTTTTGTCTCCCGTATTTTTCCCTTATTTATTTTCCTTACTTTTGCCTGGCACTTTAATTTTTTAATACTTGTTGACCCTGGCCTTTTTCTCCTTTCCATATATTTCCCTTCCCTAACTTTTAATACCCCCCCTTTCTTAGCAATTGTTTTAATTCTTTTATTTGACAACACTTTTTAAATGTAATTCTTTGTACCTTCAATTTACCAAGGTATCCCTGGGTTAGGTTGTGACGTTTAGATGGCCCTTTGGGGTCCACCAGGCAGTTTATTGCTTCTACCAATGCCGCAAAATGATCTTTCTGCCACCTTAGTTTCCTCCTTGTTGTTCTGGTACTATATTTCTTCCTTGCTCTTCCTTTGTCACTTGACCGGTCTTCCTTCCATTTTTTGTTTGATCCTTGGTTGGCATCCTTATCCCTAATGTTCCTCTTCATTCCTGAGGGGTCAATTTGAGTCTTCAACTTTATCTCTGAATCGTGCAACCACATACAGACGTGCGGTAGCCTCCTATAGCATTCTTGTGCACAACTCGGTCCTACGTACTCCAGGTCCCATATCTTGTCAACTAACGGAGCGGGTCCCACCCCATTATATCGCCCGTCAATGTAACGGCCTCCGTACTGTTGGTACCATCTTACTTTCTCTCCGTCAACTTTCGGTGGTCCTGCGGGGTTAGGGATCACCCGATATAATGAATTGGGTCCAACTTCCACTTCACCTGGCTGGGAGGCGATGATGAATAAATCTTCCGTTTTCAGCACCATTTTCAAACAGGGACCTAGGGTTGCCCTGTCCTCCTTCAAGTCCAGTTTCGCCTCCAGGTCTTCAAGTTCCTCCTCTTTATTTGCACTCTCGGTTTTCCTTTGGGCTTCATCCTCTTCATCGATATCGTATGCTACGTACCCTTCTCAAAAGCCTTCATATGGGGCTCGCTTCTTCCAACGTCCTGAAACCCGCACCCATACTGTTGGCTCCCCAAAATACGCGTTTGTGAGGTGCTTGTGGTTCCTGGGAACTGCAACACCTTCCACCTGTTTTGGCACAAGCCGCTCTTCCATGGCTGCGAAAGGCTTTGCCCACTCTTCATCTCTCCGGTAGGGTTCTTTTAGCACCGGGTCTTCTTTGACTTCCTTGCTCTGGCCAATGGTCCAGTGCCCTTTGGTGGCGTATCCCAGCATGTTAATCCCGATCATAGATTTGCTCCGTTCTTTGTAGATTTTTCAGCTTCAAACCATTCACCGGGTCTCTGATTGGATTGTTATCCAAAGTTGATAGCTTCACCGCCCCGTTCTGGCCGACCTCTTTGATCTTATAGGGTCCGAGCCAACGAACCTTAAACTTCCCCGGTAGGAGTTCGTTCCTGCCGTTATACTTCAAAACCAACTACCCCAGCCGGAAGTTGACCCGCCGTAGGTGCTGGTCATGCTAGCACTTCCGCCGTCGTTGCGCTACCTCCATTATCCATTATGCCATTATTCTTCTTTAGTCCAGTTTCATCAGACTGTCAAGCCTGGCACTCAAGCTTTCTTCATCGCCGAGTCTATTAACCACTGCCACCCGGAGGCTAGGTACGGTGTATTCAACTGGTACCACTGCCTCCTGTCCATACTTGAGCTGGAACGGGGTATGCCCCGTGGTGACCTTGTAGGCGGTAAGCCCACAATACGATTGGTAGCCTTTCCTCCCAGTCTTCCTGCTCCACTCCACACGATTTGTAAATTATTGACACCAACACCTTGTTCGTTGCTTCCGCCTGTCCATTAGCTCGGGGGTAATATGGTCTAGAGAGATTGTGAAAGATTTTGAACTCTACGGTCATTGTACGGATTACTTGGTTGACAAAGTGCACTCCCTTGCCACTGGTGATTTGAAGGGGTATCCCATACCTCGTGACAATCTGTTCATACAAGAACCATGCCGTACTTAGAGCCGTGTTATTTAGCAAGGTCCTCGCTTCTGGCCACTTGGTGAGGTATTCTGTAGCTACTACAATATATTTGCACTTGTGCATGCTACTTGGCTTCAAGGGTCCTACAAAGTCCAAACCCCACCGTTCAAATAGCTCCTGTGGTTGCGAGGGAAAGAGGGGCATGAAGTCCCGCTTGAGTGGTTTTCCTGCACGTTGGCAAGTGTCACACCCGACCACCCACTCCCGTGCGTCAGTGTGTAGAGTTGGCAACCATAGGCCGGCCATAAGTACTTTCTTGGCAGTTGCATCTGGTCCCATGTGTCCGCTTGCTAACCCGTCATGTGCTTCCTTCAACACATTGGGAATTTCCTCCTCCATAACACATCTCCTCAGGATTTGGTCGGGGCCCATCTTATATAACAGGCCATTGATTAGTTGGAAAGTCTTACTCTTTAGCGCCAGCTTCTGTCGTTCCCCCGGTGGCATCTCCCTTGGAAATGTGGAAGTAGAGAGGTACTGGCCGATCTTCTCGTACCACCATGGTAGTACTGCAATTTGGAACAAGTGTGCATATCGGAAGTCCTCATTCACCCCTTCGGTCGGTTCTCCCGATCTAATCCTTGATAGTTGGTCGACCATCACATGGGACTTGCCTAGCCGCACAATAGTGGTGAAGGTAAACTCTTGCAGCAGTAGTAGCCATCTACTTACCCGACCCTGGATAATTGGTTTATTTACTAGATACATTAGTGCCTGATGGTCCACGTAAAATGTGAACAGAGTAGCCAACAAGTAGTGGCGAAACTTTTGTACTGCGTACACCATCCCAAGTGCCTCCCCTCTCCGTTGTGCTGTAGTTTCGTTCAGCCCTTGACAAGAGTCGGCTGGCAAAGAAGACAGAATGGTCTAGTCCTTGCGTCCCTACTTGTGTGAGAGGCACCAAATGCAAAGTTGGAGGCATCGACGTGGACATGAAACTCCTTATTCCAGTCCGGATACACTAGTATTGGTGCACTTACTAGCTGATCTTTTAATTCCTTGAAGGCTTCTTCCTGCTTCGTACCCCATACGAACGACTCCCCCTTCCTTGTCAACTTATCTAGGGGCCAGGAGACTTGTGCAAAGCCTTTGATAAATTTCCGGTAGTAGCCAAGATGTCCCAAAAATGACTTCACCCCTGTCACATTCGTTGGGTTCTCCATGTTGACAATCACTCCTATCTTATCCGGGTCGGTCTTCAGACCTTCTTTACAGACAATGTGGCCGAGAAGCTTCCCTTGCAAACCATAAACCTGCACTTCCTTGGGTTAAGAGCCAGCCTAGCTTTCCGGCACCTCTCCATACATTCCCCTAGTGCCTTTAGATGGGTGTCTTGATCACTGAACATCGACCAGTCATCTAAGAATGCCCTGAAATTTCCTACGGACATTTTGTCAAAAATGTGTAAAATTATTCTCTGGAAGGTTGCCGGTGCATTACATAGCTCGAAGGGCATGCGATTGTAGGCGTACACCCCCTCCTCTACCACGAATGTGGTCTTTAGCTTATCTTCTTCCGCAATACTTATTTGATTGTATCCCGAAAAGCCATCCAAAAACATGTATATCTCATGCCCAGCTACTTCCAAAATGCTGTCAGTGAATGGGATTGGGAATGGATCTTTGATTGTTATTGCGTTTAGGTACCTGAAGTCCACGCATATCCTTATCTGATTAGCTTCCTTCTTGAGAGAAATGACTATTGGGGAAACCCAATCATTGGTTTCCACTTTGAATATGATCCCAGCCTCCAACATTTTGTTGATTTCCTCATTCACCTTGGCCGCGTAGTTCTTGTTCATCCTGTACGGTCTCCTCCGTACAGGTTGGGCTCTCGGTACGAGGGTTATGCGATGCACGCATAATTCCGGTGGTACCCCCTTCAAGTCCTTGTAGGTCCAGGCAAAGACGTCCTTGTATTCCAAAAATATACTGAAAGCCGCCGCCTTCAGTACGGGGTTCCAGTCATCCCCTACGAGTATTGCTTGCGGGTCCTTGTCATTGCCTAGATTAACTTTTTCCACACCCCTTTCCTCGTACTTGATGGGTTTGTCTTGTTAGAACTGGTGGGCTGGCGTGTTATCCACTTGTGCCATTCCCTCCTGGTACCTGCCGTACTCCGGTGGAAATGACTATTCTTCCATACCGCCACTTGATTCCCCATTCTCGCATATTTGTAGCATGTGGCACTTCGGGTGGAAGACCTCATACTCCTCCATCTGCCAATGGAAGAGTCCAGCCAGTGAACTAGTTCTATCCTTAGAGCATCCGTCCAGTTCCGATACTCCCTCCTCGTTGGGTTCCCTTCCTCCTTTGTCTCCTTCGGAACCCCACTCCCATCTATTTGGGTCTTCCGAGTCGGAGTCAGACGATGCAAGCTCTTCACTGATGGATTGATTCCTTAGGTCAATCACATACTTATGGCCTTCACTTTCGATTGAGAGTTTATCTTTCTTCCAGTTATGATTGGCTCTAGCCATGATCAACCATCCCCTTCCCAGGAGGGCGTCATATGCTTTTCTCTCCAGTGGAATGACGAGGAAGTCCATAATGAATTGTTGTGTCCCGATCACCACCTTTTGTGCCATGAGAGTTTTGAGGGGTTTGATGTCGTGCTGATCCGCACCGACGAGATGAAATGTTGGTGGCTAGAGGGTAGGCTTGCCCAGACCTCTCCAAGTTTCTTCCGGTAGCACGTTGACTCCAAACCTGCCATCCACAATGGTGTTTGTGAGCTTTTTTCCCATTATGTCCATCTCCACCACGATAGGTTTCCGTCCAATGCTTACTGTGAGCAGCACAGGGTCCTCGACCTCCGTACCAGGTTCCTTCACCGAGGCCGTAATATGTGGTTTTGCCATCGTCCAGTGTTCTTGGCTGATGGCAGTGTCACTGACTGCATTTGTCAGGGCCATCCTCAACTGTGGCATGGTCTACAGAAGGTCGGATACCCGCACGGGTATAGTGGTCTGTAACATCTGCTTAATGATTGTTTTCTCCGGTCTTGAGCGGAGTGGGGTGCTGGCAGTCGGGTGCAAGGCCCTCCGTTCTTCTGCCATCACCCGCTCAATATCTGCCCTGGCTTCCTGGAGTCTTTCCTTCTCTGTGCGAGGGTTAGGATACATGGCTTTCTTGTTTTGCAATCTTGTGATTGCTAGTACGCCTTCCTCCAGTTCTTCTACCTCCAACATATTCACCCCTTTTTGCTTTGGACATGCTGTGTCCTTGACCGCACCATTTGCACAACAAACTTCCTGCGTCATCTCCATTTTGGCATGCATTCCTAGGCAAAGTGACCCCATTCGTTGCATTTCCGACATTGGATCATGGGTTGTCCCTTTGAATCGTATTGAATTCTACTCCGTGGAGTGTTAGTATTGGACCTGTTGTTACCCCGTCGGTTGTTTCGGTACCCTCTAGGAGAGGCGTCAGAGTTTGCAGCTGGCTTCAGAGGTGTCGTTGGTGGTGTGACTTGGTCGGGTTGGGTGTAGAGCACTTGTGTGCTCTGTGCTTTTAAGTTGTACGGGCATTCCTTAATGGAATGTCCCATTACTTGGTAGATGTCACAGAAAGCTTTATGAGGGCAACTCCCCTTAGTGTGCCCTTCTGTCTTACAATCGGTGCACCATAGTTCCTTCCCTTCCTTGACACTTTCTTTGTTAGCCTTCAGTTCTTTCATCATCCTCATCATATCCCTTCGGAGTGCTTGCACGGTTTTGGACTCCCCATCGCTGCCTTCGTGTGTACTGTCACCATCGCTCACTCAGCGCTTCCCCCGGGATGTCTTATTTTCACTTTCAATATCCATCGCATGGTTGTATGCTTCGTCATACGAGGGCGAAGGGACCACCTTCATCTTCCGTCTGAGAGATGGCACTAGTCCTTCAACAAACCATCTCTTCTTGAGGCCATCAGCCACCTAGTTCTCCATTTTGTTGAGCAGTTCCCTCAGCCTTCTATTATATGCTCGCACGCTTTCGCTTTTTCCCTGCTTGGTATTGTAAATCTCCGCCACAATTTCATTGTCATCCCGTAGGAGTTTGAACTCCTCTTGGAAAACCTTCTTTAGACTGTTCCAGGACGTTTTATACTGGGCATCCAGGTGTGTATACCAATCAATGGCTATTCCTCGTAGAGTGGCTGGGAATGCCTTCAACCAATAATCCTGGTCGTCCTGGCCATTTGCTTCCCAAATGGTCACGCATGTCTTACAATGTCGCACGCGATCCTCCGACCCGTCGCCCATGAATTTTGGAAGCTTTTGTTTCTCTGGGGTGTGTGCCATTGTTTTTTGTCTGGAGGGTTTTATGTAGTGCTTGGAAGTTACTATATGCTCGGAAGGTATTATGTGTTTGGAAGGTACCGTATGCTCTTGACCTGGTTGGACTACTGTCCGCAGGGCTTTGGTCACCCTCGCTCCTATAGTCCCTCCTTCCCGAGGTTTCTGGATTTGACCCTCCTATTTTGGTTTCCTCTGACAAGGACAAATTCTTGATGCCGAATAATGTTGCTTCAAAAATATTGGCGACCTCTTCATGTAGGTCCCGTACCGCCTCCTCTCCTTGTTCAGAATACTCTGATGGGTTGCTCTGCGACTTGGCTCCAGAGTCTTCTTCACTCGGCGTCGAGTGTGGGGCTTGGTCGGCGAGATCTTCCTCTGCTACGTCTGGAAGTGGCAGGTTCCTGGCGACTGTAATGTCCCCATTTTGCGAGCATTAGAGTTTGTAAGAATTAGCCTATCATTTGACCCTCGTAGGCTAACAATTATTGATAGAGGGCCTCGTGTGGCAGTTAGTTGGTGATTAGAGACATTACTCTTCAGCTGGATTCAGGTTTTGGCCTTTGCACAGGTTTTTCTAGACTCAGTTCCACATACTTACTATTTATAGTAAGTCACTATTTAGGGTTTCTATTTTTAGACAGGCATCCAATCACATGGAGAACAGGGAGAGTCGACTCCTGGCTCAGACGGCTTAGCAATCAGACAAGTACATCAAGAGATATTAAAGTTTAAGTGACTTAAGTGATTTATTTAATATTTTAATATTATTATAAAGTTCTAAAGTAACTTTATAATAATAAAGTCACTTTAATATAATAAAGTGCGTTAAGTGAATAATTTAATGTGGGAATAAATCTTTTATCCCACATTGGCCAGGAAGGTGTTTGAGCTCTTTTAAGGAAAGAATAAAAGGAAAGGCAAGAGTTCATTCTCGGCATCCAGTTGATGAATAGTATTTTGATTGATTTTTATTGTGGAGCCTAGGGCTTTCGCAATTTTCTTCTTTGATCATAGGAAACGAAAACTTCCTATTGATAGCAATTTTGAAGGTGTGAAATAACACCTGAATTATTGCAGTTGTGGGAAAGAATACTTCAGTTCTTTCATTTGTGCAAATTGGTGAAGTTTTCTACAAGGGTTTGAAGTTTATTGTTGAAGAACATTTATAGTTGGTTGTGAATCATCCTTCTTTGGCACATGGAGTTATATCATTCTTGTTGGGAGAGATTATCAACAAATTATTCAAGGTTTTAAGAGCAGATTGCAAGTTTTTTCATCCACTGCTACAGTACTCGCGTGAATAGTGCCGTGCTACAGTGATACGTGAATAGTAAAATCGCTACAGTGATTGTTACAGTGAGATGCTTGAACTTTACTCTTTCCCATGTAAAGTCTCTTTTCTGACCTGCATTGGAGTTCTGGGTGTTATTCTCCAGTCCTAGCGGATTAAATCAGGTTCTCAATGCACTCTGTTTGCTTACTTTAATTTGTTTCAGACTTGTAATCAATTTGGTAAATGTTCAATGATTGCTGTGTAAGTTCTAAGGATATCATACTATCGAATTAGTGCCATTATTACTAATCAGAATGAATGCAAGGTTGAAGACCAGTTTGATCATGTTATGGACGCTCTGTTTCAGACATTCTGTAGCTTATTTCTGACCTGTTGTTATGGACGCTCTGTTTCAGACATTCTGTAGCTTCTAAATATCATCAGAAATCTTTTATTCTGCAATTATAATCTGTTGTTACCACATAATCACAGTTGGAGATCATAAACTGGTATTTACCTTTTGTTACCATGCCTATTATTGACTGAAATAAGTCCAGAATTACTGCTGTGTACATTTCTGGGTGCTATCTTACCATGGCTGTGTGTAAATAATGTTCTAGACTGAGTCTTTTAAGTGCTGTTCAAATTCTAGGTTAATCTAGTTTGTGACAGTCATGCCTTCACTCAGAAAATCCACGAAATAATTGTTGTTCCAGTCATTGCTGTTAAGGGTTCAGATTTGCATACTTCCGGTATGAACTCATAATTTCATGAAATGTAAAAGACAAATCTGTATTAAAGTCACTTGTTCCTTGTAAAGGATATTATGGATTTGTTTTCCAGCCTTCATAGTACTATCAGCATACCAATCATATTTGATCATTGGCATATGTTATTTGCACTTTCTTTATTCCTTGGTGAAACATCATTGAAAACTCAAGCAAAACCCAAACATTGAAAACATTGAAAAATCAAACAAAGGCAGAAAATTGTGGTTGGTTAGAGTCCATCAGGTGTGGGTTCTTACAGCGACCTCCGCCAACTCCTTCCACGTACATGGCCTTTGTCTCTCCCGACTACGACTCCAACTCCAATTCACACTCCGACTCCTGCTACGTTTCTCAGGGCTCTTTGAGTCAGCAACCTCCTTAGCCGCCACCTCCGCTCAGCCTGTTCTTTTATACGGAGAGATCTCTGTACCCTTCCCTCGTCTACTCCTTCGGTGGCAGTGGTAAGTTTGTCTTTGTTTGGCTGTAGGGGCATTAAGTGCCAGATGTACGACGTCGGCTTGTCTCCCTCTCCTCCCTCCCTTCAGTTGCGCTCTTCTTACCTTTGGAGTACTTGTTGCCGACGAAGTTCCCGTGTAATTTCCTCCCTTCGGTCTTGAAGTGCAATTAGATTTCTGGCGAGTAACCTTGGAATACTTCCGAGTAGGTCAAAGACGAGAGTGCTGACAGTGAGTTCACCACGTACCGCGCCTTCGGAGACGACTCTCTCCTGAGCCTCCCTCTGCATGTACTGCGTGACCGACACGTCCCACATTTCTACCAAGTCTGCCGTCAACTAATCCTCTCGTGCCTCTTCCGCGGTACTCTCTTCGTGCATGTTGCTGTCCACGACAATTAATTGCTGGTTGAATTCCTTCCGCTTGCCGCCATAGTTATCTCCAGGTTCGTTCCGGCAACGGCGCCAAAATGTTTAGTCCTTAATGTGAGGTTGGTAAACTCACGGATAAAAAAAGGATTTCCCACATGTACCAACTATTCATGTAACAGAACATTCATATATCAAAGCATAAGTAACAACAATAAACAGCTATACCAGAAGAATGATATCTTTATTGAATTCTCAAGAATATGCCAATACAATACCATCCCTGCCGAGGTTCCATCCGAATCATATATAGACTCGACGGTTGGCCAAGTTGCCAATCGTCACTAACTACCAACTACCCCACGAGAACCTCTCGACGAACATAACCAAACATAAACACCCATCCCAACTTCAAAATAACATGTGTTATTGACCCCTAACAAACATCATTCAAAGTTAAAAAAAAAAAAAAAACTATTAGGGTTTGATTTTTTTTGAAAAACTAGAAATTCTTCAAAAAAATAGTGAAAAATTCAACAAAACTTGTCAAAAATAGTGTTAAATCTTGTTCCAATGACTCAAAATCAGTTTTGACTACTTAGGAATGATTTTTAATTCATCTAGATGCAACAAAAAAAAAAATACAATGTTTTAAAAAAGCATAGAAAAAAAATCAGAAAATCTACATGGGAATCTGATTTTTCTTCAAAAACCACCTCAAATCCACTTCAAATAGATGGAAATCAGTTTGCAAGTGTTTGGAAGAGTATTTTTCCCCCTCTCACCAAACTACAAGTCAAGAAATGATGAAATGAATCTGATTTTTGACGTTTTTGGCCTTTATGCATAGGCGGCCGAGTTTAAAGTGGTAATTACTTGCTGATGGGAATTACTCACCGATGGGAATTACTCGCGAGTTTTTGACTACTTGCCAAGTTTTGGGCGAGTAGTCCATCTATGGTTATAATTACGGCCATTACAGATTCAATGATTATCTTTTGAAGCCAAGAATAGCAACCAACAATTTTTGTATTATTAAAAGTTGCTTAACACAGGGCTATAGTCTGCACAACATGTATAGTAGTTTGGTTTGGATAAGTGCTTTAAAATCTGTGTTTTGAGTAAAACAATAAGGTGCTCTATTGCAGAGAAGAGATCTCATGCCCACTATAGCCCCTCCCCCCCTACTACTTGGCGGACTGGGACTGCTCGCCAGTTGGGTTAGATTGGAGCAACATTGTTGAAGACCCACCCTAAAGAGCACACGGTTATACTGAGAGGGGGGGGGTGAATCAGTATAACAACTACTTTTACCAATTTGAACTTTTTCAACTTCATTCACAAGTATATAAGTTATCTCATAAACATATTCATTGCACACCAATATTCATATGTGATCTAAATAATATGAACACAAGTAGAACACAAGATATATGCGTGGAAACCCTTACGGGAGAAAACCACGGTAAATCAATGCTTATATATATTTCTTCTTTTACAATATTTCGTAGGCACCAACCTACTAGAGGCACCAACTTGTAAAGTTATTTCAATTTTAATTAAAGAACAAGTTATGAACTATGAATGCTATATAGGATATGAGGAATTATGTCAATGTCTAATAAATCTGATTTTATTTGCAGGTCTGAAGGAGAGAGATCATTTAATATTTTCTCTGTCTTCTCCAAATGAATTCAATTGGCATATATATTATTTAGGTAACCGGTCAATTGGTGTATTGACCGGTCATGCCTTTTAGGCATGACCGATCAATGCACCCATTGATCGGTGCCTTTACAATTATACCATTAACACAATGCTGATTATCGGTTCAAAAACCCCCGATAGCATATTGTAATATCATAATATAATGACTGATTAATTTAATGAATCGGTTCGTACAAACACCGATGATTCAAAGTGCACGATGAATATATTCCAACCGGTGCATTTGTTAACCAATGTTAATGCCAAATGAAGCGGTGTATTCATTAAACCCGATAACAAATATGCTCGATATAATTAAGCCTGATAACAGATGTGAATCGGTGCCAATGTTTATGCATCCGATAGCAAGTATGTATTGGCTAATCTAACCCGATAACTTATAGCATTTAATATAAGTCAGACATGAAGCATGTAGATAAATAACAGAACAAGGAAGGTTAGGAAGATCTTATCTTGCATAAGCTACCATGCATTAACACTCCCTCTTAGCTTTGGAAGATAAGGCACCCTGCATCACATTTCCTTTTCATAACTAAGATAATGTCAGTCAGCAAAAATCATTTATACATGAGAAGTACCATCAAGACATATGATACAAAATAGAAGAACATCACTTGAGCATGTGACATAAAGTATTATTTTTAAAAATAAGAGAATCATCACCTAATCATGTGAGAAATCACCAAAACATGTGATTTTGTAAGATTCACAAGATATCACCTAACACATGATATCAGTATTGCCTAACACGCAATACTTAAGGATAAGTCTATGAGAAAGGTTAGTTTCTCATCATATCCAAGTTGTGACAAGTGCAATAACATTTATAAATGTTTATCACAACATAGTCATGGCACATCCATGGCTTACCAGAGATCCAACATGATCAATGGTTGAGATATCACCTACACGTGATATCAGTATTGCCTAACACGCAATACAAGGATAACCATATGAGAAGTGCTTAAGTTCTCATCATATCCAAGTTGTGATAATGCAATAACATTTGTACAAATGTTGTATCACAACATAGTCATGGCACATCCATGACTTACCAGTGATCCTAACATGACTACTGGTTTGACTATCATAAGATCGTCACCTTATGATGTCTACATACAAGTGTTCAGTATCTGAGAGATCGTCGCCTCTTAGATATGAACACAGGTGGCAAGAAGCCAAGAGATAGTCCAAACATGACAAAGAAGTTTACACCTTAAACATCTTAAATATATGTAAGTATAGATTACAAAGCAGATTACCTTTCTATCATACCTAAACCCTTTCTGAAGTGATCAACCTTCACTCTAGAAAGTGGTTTGGTCAGAATATCTGCAGTCTGATCTCCTGTACACACATATTCTAACTTTATCACATTCCTGTCAACCATATCTCGTACATAGTGATATGGAATCTCAATATGTTTGGACCTGTCATGAAATACTGGATTTACAGAGAGTTTTATACAGCTTTGATTATCACACTGAATGACTGTAGGTTTCATAGGTTCTCCAAATAATCCCACGAGCAATTTCCTTAGCCATACTGCTTCTTGGGCAGCCATTGAAGCTGCAATATATTCAGCCTCTGTGGAACTCTGAGCTACTGAAGATTGTTTTCTGCTGATCCAGGATATCATGGCTGACCCTAAATTGAAGCAGCACCCTGAAGTGCTCTTTCTGTCAGTCACACTGCCAGCCCAATCTGAATTTGTAAATCCATGTAGATCTATGTCAACCTTTTCATATTTAAGACCAAGCTTTAGGGTACTTTGTAGATATCTCATTATATGCTTTACTGCAACCAGGTGTATCTCCTTAGGTTCACACATGAACTGACTTAAGGCATTAACAGCATAGCAGATATCTGGCCTTGTATTTACTAGATACATCAGGGACCCAATCATCTGCCTGTATTGAGTGGGGTCAGTAGGTCTTAATTCTGCTGCTGCTTCTTTAAGTTTATGGAAGTTGGTTTCCATAGGAGAGGTCATGGGTCTGCAGTTTAGCATTCCAAATCTTGTCAATATGTCCAAGGTGTACTTCCCTTGGTTCAGTACAATATTATCAGAATTCTGCCATACTTCCAATCCTAGGAAGTAATGAAGAAGCCCCAAGTCTTTCATATCAAATTCTATGGATAGATCTTTCTTGCATTGATCTATTAGATGATCATCTCCTGTAATTAATAAGTCATCAACATATAAAATTAATATTAACATATCACCTTTATTTCTTTTGAGGTAGAGATTAGGATCTGCATCATTCTTAGAGAAACCCAGCTTTGAGAGATAGGTGTCAATTCTTTCATACCAAACTCTGGGAGCCTGTTTGAGCCCATAAAGAGCTTTCTTGAGTCTACACACATGAGACTTTGCATCATGAATTTCAAACCCTTCAAGTTGCTCTAAGTAGACTTCTTCCACGATCTCGCCATTTAGGAATGCTGTCTTAACATCCATCTGATGTACCTTCCACCCCTTTGCTGCTGCAATGGCTAGGACAACTCTTATTGAAGTGTACCTGGCAACAGGAGCAAATGTTTCTTCGTAATCTATTCCTTCCTTCTGTGAGAACCCTCTAGCTACAAATTTGGCCTTGTGTTTTTCAATACTGCCATCTGCAGCATGCTTGATTTTAAACAACCATTTAGAAGACACGACAGACTTCTTGGTTGGCCTAGGAACAATCTCCCAAACATCATTCTTCATAATGGACTGATATTATTCAGTCATGGCATCTATCCATACTTGATGTTTGAGTGCATCTGAAACATTGTTAGGTTCAGCTTTAGAGAGATCATTCATAAGTGCAACATAGTTGATGAATTTATTAGGCCTCTTGCTTTCCCTGAAGGTTTCTGAAGGAGCAGCGAACTTCTGAGCTTCTGCTATAGTTTTGGTGGCCCATAGTGGTCTTTTCTTGCGATTATCTATAGGTGGGTCTTATGTTTCAATTATAGTTTCCTCAAGATACTCCCTCTGAAGCTCAGGAGTAGGTCCTTCTTCTAGGTTAGGAGTAGGATTATGAATTTCAGGTTCTATTGTATTTTGGGCCCTTTTGAAGGCTAAATCTTCTTCGAAGATTACATCCCTACTGAGTTCAATATTTCTCTGCCCTTGTACATAGATTCTGTAGGCTTTAGAAGTTTCACTGTATCCTACAAGTATTCCCCTTTTTCCAGAGGGTTCTAGTTTTAGTCTTTTCTTTTTAGGTACATGAATATAGACCGAACACCCAAATATCCTAAGATGGCTGATATTTGGTTTTGTCTTGGTAAAGACTTCCTCAAGAGTTTTATCTTCAAGGTGTGAATGAGGACATCTATTTTGTATGTACACATCAGTGTTAGTTGCTTCTGCCCAAAGGTTCAAGTTTAGATTTTGATCTAGTATCATGGCTTTGGCAGCTTCTACTATGGTCCTATTTTTCCTTTCAGCTACTCCATTTTGTTGTGGATTATAAGGTATTGTTAATTCCCTCTTAATCCCAGAATTTCTACAGAAGTCTTTAAATAGTCCTAATGTGTATTCCCCCCCATTGTCAGTTCTTAAGGTTTTAATTTTGTTTTCAGAGAGATTTTCTGTTAATGTTTTAAACTCTTTGAACCTACTTAGGATCTCTTTTGATTCTTTACATTTCAGAAAGTAGATCCACGTCTTTCTAGAGTAGTCATCAACAAAAATTACATAATACAAAAATCCCCCTAGCGAGGGTACGGGCATAGGTCCACATACATCAAAATGAATTAACTCCAAAACTTTGCTAGTTTTCCTAGTACTATTCTGAAATGCATTTTTGGTATTTTTACCTAAGGCACACCCTTTGCATGCCTCTGAATGATATTGCTTCAACTTAGGTAGACCTGTGACAAGGTTTCCCATGGTTGACAAAGCTCTATAATTTAGATGGCCTAATCTCCTATGCCATACTTCATTTGCATTAGTTGCTTCATGGATCAATGCTAGATTGGGCTCTATACATAGCTCATACAAATAGCCTTGTCTTCGACCAATGACCTTAGCATCTTTGATGGAGGATCTCTTTGGCCAAGCCAACACCTTGTTTTCCATGAAGGCCACTCTGTATCCTTGATCTTCTAGTGCTGATATGGAGATTAGATTTCTTTTGATGCCTGGAACATATAGTACTTCTTCAAGTCGTAGTGACATGCCTGTCTTTAGTTTGATGGTGCAGGTTCCAATTCCTCTGACTGGATGTGAAGAATCGTCTCCGATGGTTACTTCCTCATCATCTTTCTCTATCATGGAGTCTAGTATTTCTCTAAAGCCGGTGATGTGTTTGGATGAACCACTGTCGATCACCCATGAGTTAGATTTGTTTGAAGTATGGCTTGTAAGTGCTGAGTAGAGGACATAGTTCTCGGAGTCATTTTCTTTTCTAGATTTCTCGGTTTCATCTTCTGGTTGTGCACTTTCAGTTTGGACATATGAATCAACTTTGTTTTCTCTTAAAATCATTTTGATTCTAAACTTCCAAGCTGAAAAATCTTCGCTACCTCCGAGTCTATCTTCGAATCTGATAGCGTTGGCCATTATGGAAATGTGATGTAGTTTGTAACTTAGTCCTTGAATTTTATCAAAATTGAATAGCCTTAGGTTCGATTACCTTGGCTCTGATACCATGTAAAGTTATTTCAATTTTAATTAAAGAACAAGTTATGAACTATGAATGCTATATATGGATATGAGGAATTATGTCAATGTCTAATAAATCTGATTTTATCTGCAGGTCTGAAGGAGAGAGATCATTTAATATTTTCTATGTCTTCTCCAAATGAATTCAATTGGCATATATATTATTTAGGTAACCGGTCAATTGGTGTATTGACCGGTCATGCCTTTTAGGCATGACCGATCAATGCACCCATTGATCGGTGCCTTTACAATTATACCATTAACACAATGCTGATTATCGGTTCAAAAACCCCCGATAGCATATTGTAATATCATAGTATAATGACTGATTAATTTAATGAATCGGTTCATACAAACACCGATGATTCAAAGTGCACGATGAATATATTCCAACCGGTGCATTTGTTAACCAATGTTAATGCCAAATGAAGCGGTGTATTCATTAAACCCGATAACAAATATGCTCGATATAATTAAGCCCGATAACAGATGTGAATCGGTGCCAATGTTTATGCATCTGATAGCAAGTATGTATCGGCTAATCTAACCTGATAACTTATAGCATTTAATATAAGTCAGACATGAAGCATGTAGATAAATAACAGAACAAGGAAGGTTAGGAAGATCTTATCTTGCATAAGCTACCATGCATTAACACAACCCACTGGAAGCACCAACTCCCAAATCTGATTTGTGAGCACCTACCCACTGGAAGCACCAACTCCCACTTCTGAATTTGTGAGCACCGACCCGCTGGAAGCACCAACTCCCACTTCAGAATTCGTGAGCACCAACCCACTTCACATAAATCTGAAATTCCAGCTTTACAATGTTTCTATAACAATGGATAATGGATTACTATGAATTTCTTACACAAGTCTACTATATTGTCTTCTTCTGACCTTCTATGATCTCTTCCCAAATCTGCTATAATCTCTTCATAAATCTGTTATAGATTCTTCTTCAAAATCTGTTAAGTACTCCACAAATCTTCTATAAGACTGTTTTAAATTTGCTATTAAGTCTGCTCCAAATCTGATCCAAGCTTCTGTACAATATCTGCTCATAAGGCCTTCATTAAATCTTCATAAATCTGGTACAAAGTTCTTCATAAATTTGCACACACAGTCCTCCATAAATCTGCCATAAAAACTATCTTCTTAATCTGCTATTAATTCTTCATATCCCTCCTATCAAATATACAATTTATCTGCTCATACAAAGCCTTCACAAATCTGAAATGATCTTCTATATTCTTATTCAGCCCGATCATGTTCCTTTTGTATATCTGAATATATTTTCTTTATGTTTGCATATATACTCTTTATACAATTCACACATCAGATTACTTTCTAAAATCTTTTCATTCTGTGCACACCACAGACAGCGAACATCCCTTCTCTTCTCTGATTTATATTGTCAATGTTAACTGTTACTTCCTGTCACAGAAAGGTTTTTATATATTATTTATATCTTCATGTATCCATCGAAAGGATGTGACTTCTCTTGAGAGATACCACTTTTCAAATAAAAAGTCTTTCAAGTGCTTTACTAAAATTTTAACAAACTATTTAGAGAGTTGTGTTATTTTCTCATAATTGCACCCCTCTGCTTCTGTTTTAATTACTATAACAAATCACACTCTTCAATGATAACCGATCTTTGACTAATAGTGATTAGTCACTATGAATCTGACTTGGTTAATGTAACTTGCGCTACCTCTATATTAGTCACTGCTCATTATATATCTTTATTCTTTGATTCAAACTAATATAATAAGAAATCATACCATCTCAATTTCTTTTGTTAATCACACCTCATAGTCATACTCATACCTAGGTAAATTGATCTTATAGGTGTGAACGATAGTGGACCTTGAACCAATTGATGCAAAAAGGGCTAGCGAGCTGATTAATTACCAATCCCCCCACGCCCCACCCACCCAACTATATCTTGGCTAGGAACGGCTATTTTCCCAGGTGTTCATAGGGAACTATACCATTGAGTTTGTGGGTAAGGAGTTAGTTTGTGAACATCACAACTCTTGAAAGAAGCAATCAGTGTGCACCTGGGCCAGGTGCGCACACCTTGGCAAGTACTTGCCTATTGTGCAACAGTTTAAGTGTCTTAAAGCTAGCTAAGAACCCAATTTTTCATGCAATTTGCGTGTGAAGACTGATCAACACTACATCTAAAACTTGATTGAAGCAACTAATTTAGACTGATTTGTTGTGTGACTCAAGATCAATAACATCTTGCAAAAGCATTTAACAGATTTGTTTTTTGAGAAATCCAAAACCATACCTGATTTTAGAAATAACGGGATAACTATTTAATGGGTATGTTGTATAATAAACTAGTGGCTATCATTAGTCTTAGGTTAGAGTAGTGTATCAGAGTTCAACAAAACTGCATCTTTATGTAACAGGCACTTTTAAATGGCATATTTAATTATTTTATGTCCTAACCAAGTGCAACAATTTACTGACATTAAATTTGATTACATGTATATAGTACAGATATAATTGATTAACAAATAACATTTCTTTTTACCCTCATTTAGTCTGGATCATTTGTATGTTTTTATGTTCCAGCAAAAGTGAACTGTGCATGTATCAATAAATTGAAAATCATAAACATTCATGACTAAAGGAAATTCCTTTTGTAGTATTTGAACTTGCAATCTTCAGTTATGGAATACGAAAAAATGAAAGATATAGAGACCTGTTCTAAAAAAGCTTCACGTTGTGCACCAACTCCAAACTTGCTTAATGCCCCCATCGCTGAAAATGAAGCACACCTCATGTTTGAGTTGAGGCGTACCTGCTCAACAATATACGTGTGAGTAATGGGTGGCATATATACACTTCATAATGTGACAAATTAGAATAAAGTCAAACTTCACTTATGAAATCTCTGAAGGCATATCATAATATTAGCTATCTTGCACCTAATATCCTCTTTTTGGTGTGAAGACATAATTGACTACGAAATTGTTTCCATAACTGATAGCAAACAGTGTAAACAATCAAACTACAAAATCCATATCATAAAATTAGCTGTAAATATGTATATATTTATGATGTTTATATGTTTTCTTGTACAGACTCGCTACCCAAACAAATACATATCCTAACAATGAATATTACAAAATGCAAAAGTGGTCCTCACTATACTAAGTGAATCTAAACATGTTTGTGTGTCTAGATAGAAACATCTCCTAACAACCCAAATGGATAACTAACCACTACACAAATAGATACATCTCCTGACAATTGATATTATGCAAAGATAATAATGCAAAGGTGGTCCTTACCACGGTAAGTGAATCCAAACACTACTTAAATATAATGCCCACGATAGAAAGGAATGTGATTCTTTAGGACATCACTTCAATATGATTTGACTTGCAAATATGCATATGTCTTTGCTGGCCAAAAAAGGAATGTTCAAAGTTAATAGCTCAATATTTGTACCCAAAAATTAGGCAATTGAAACAAAAGATAATGGCCTAAGTTACCGGTTTGGGTTCGGGTTCGGGCTCGCGAACCCAATTCATGGGTTCAGGCAAATTTTTTTTTTACCGTTTGGGTTCATGGGTTGGCTTCATCCGTGTGTATATATATACATATATATTATACAATAATATTGAATATTAATATTATTTAATAAATTAATAATATTATATATTAATATACAATATAATATCTATTACATTATATTATATAATAATCTAATTAATGAATTAATTAAAAAAATTTTACTGAAAACTTTCACTGAGTCTATATATAATTTTTTATTCATTATATTTGGCGAACAGCGAATCCGACCCAGACCCAGGTGCAAACCCAAACTCGACATGGACCCAGGTGTGAATCCAAACCCGGGCGGACCTTGTCCGGGCACGGGGTACAAGAGTGCTGAACCCAGTAACTCAGATTATGGCACAAAAGAAAATTGGTGTAATTTGTTTTGTGCTTATCCTTAATATGAAAAACATGTTCTTTTAGTCAAGAATAAATTTTATGGGCCTATTAGTAAAACAGTGCAGTAAAAGATTGACATGATTGATTTTTTTCTAATTAGTTTATAAAAAGGTTCAAAATGATAATGGAAAAAATAAATTCAAATGAGATGCAACAACCAATGGTCCACCATGCTATGGTTGGAATAAAAACTCACAAAAATAGATTTATGTCTGAGAAAAGAATAGTACTTGAAGAGAGCGCAGTCGTACACACAAGTTAAGCAAAACTGGAGCTACTGCATCTTCATGTGCCAATTCCAGAACCTTTAAAAGAAATAAATTTATTAGTTATTAGCAAAATAACATATTATAGTACTCAATATTACAGCATTATAGCCAAAGTCTAATTCTAAGTAGTAGTTTACTGAGAACAAGACTTTCCAGAATAAGTGCTTGTTATGAATTGGGCAATCTGATGGTACTTACTGAGATCAATCCTTGCACTGCAGCATAAGCAACTTCTTCACCAGGGTCCTCTAATAAGGCAACTATGACACTAAGAACTTGTGAACTATACTGAATCATCACTGAACTGGGAATCTGCAAAATGGAAAAAGAGAGCTCACTGGAGAGAGAACTACTTTTAACTGTATCACATTATAACTACTTACCTACTGTATTGGTCATTATTCTTACCATGCATTAAAAAGATCCACTAATTTTCCAAATGCAAGTATATAATTCTAAATACACTTGCCCCATTTATATACTTCAGATTTACAATGTTATACTTACAAGCTCCGTCTGAATATGAAATTTATTAGGAGCATCAATCTAGCACCCCTTGTTCAACAAGCATGTACATAAACACAAGGCAATTTCCCTAAACACACATTTCATCTCTTGCTCACTAAAACAAAAATCAAATACTAATTCGGTGTCACATTTTTTAAGAATGTAATTGTCACAACTAGCAAAGCAAAGTTTCTTTTTGCTAAAGCCACTGAAAAGTATAAAATAGCTTTAAAAACAAGTAAAGTGAAAAAATAAATATAGTTTATTTCTCATTTTGAAATAGAAAGTGTTGAATTTTGAAGAAAAAAATGATGATAAATAATATTAATTTAATACTCAAATCATTATTTCAGAACTTTAATCCATTGGTCATGTAAAGGTTACTTTAATCATTCGTTAGAACCTATACAGGCAGGCACAAACTTAAAGAGGTCTACACATCAGTCCTTCAATGGGCAATGAGATTTTGGTTAGTATTTCATATAAGAAAGGCTTGTAAGTCATTTGGTCTTAGGGGCTAACTTCCTTACATTTGTATGGTGGGGCGATTCACTATATAGTTGGCTTCAATGCTTTTTGAAAGGTGACATGGCATCCCTATCTTCATGAGAGAATTTTCGAAGCAATATTTATATAGTTTGAATTCTTGAAAGTTCAATGCCGTCCCAAATTTAGGCCCTTGGTTCCTGTTGTGACGTATTCACACATCGCCCCATTGCAAATGGGGACCCTTTTTTGCTTTCTTGGTTGGTTGTCTTAGCTTGGTTATTGGTTGTCGTCGAGTCTTTTCTATTAACCTCTTATTTGTAGTTGCTCAGGTAAGGATGATACTCATGAGTTAAGAAGTATGCAGGTGAGATTGAGATCATCTAAGCCTCTTAACTTAGGTCAATTAGGGTTTGAAAAGAACATGAGGAATGTGAATGAAGGTTTGCCTCAACTATGTTGAAATATCAACACTTAGTGCAAATGAGCTTTTGGTGGTCAATTTCATAAAGAAGGTTTCAACAAAGGACGAAGTTTTGAATCGTGATTTGCCTTAAAAGATGAGATTGGACAAACTTAGTTTCAAAACTCTGACAAAGCTTTGGATGCAAATGAATTGCAAAGATCCCCTAATTAGCCGACTAAGGAGTGGATTGCAAAACTAGTCAAGTGGTTGATCAAGTGTTGACTTGCAATGGTGCCTCTAATATCCGACTTGATGTTGAGGTTCAAAGGGGTTTTCAAAAGCCGCCTTAGCCAATAAGTTGCAATGGTATCCTCAAATGCCGCCAAGATGTCAACTTGCAATGCTCCCTTAAAATTCCGACTTGGTGCTTGAGTTGCAAAGGTGTTCTCAAAAGCCGCCTTGATCAACAATTGCAAAGGTCTCTTGAAATACCGACTTGATGCTAATCTTGCAATGGTACCTCAATATGCCGCCCTAGATCAATGTTGCAATGGTCTTCCAAAAATCCGCCCTAGTTCAATGTTGCAAAGATCACTCAAATTTCCGCCATGAAGCAAATCCTGCAAAGGTCTTCCAAATTGCTGCCTTGACCATAACATGCAAAGGTAGCTCAAAATTCCGTCTGTGTTGATTTGCAAAGGTGAGTTTCAAAGTGCAAAGATATCTCCAAAAGCTGCCAAGTGAAGAAGACTTGCAAAGGTGTGTGCTAATGCCGATCCAAAATATGACTTGAAATGGTCCCAAAAATGCCGACTTGATGTCAACTTGCAATGCTCCATCAAAATGCCGCCACTAGCAAAACTTGCAAAGGTGAGACAAAAGGGCGCCTAAGATCAAAGATTGCAATGACCTCTCAAAAAGCCGCCTAAGGTGTGATTGCAAAGGTAAGTCAAAAAGCCACCTTCATGATGAACTTGCAATGCTATCTCTAAAAGCCGATCCAAGGTGTGATTGCAATGGTGCCCCAAAATGTCGCCACTACATCAAACTTGCAAAGACCCCTTAAAAAACCACCAAAGTTATAAAGATTAAAGATCAAAAAACAAGAGTAAAGTATGAAGTCGGCTCTCTTGAGGTGAGCGCTCATCATACAAAAGGCAAATTTAATTTTTTTTAAGAAAAAAAGGTGCAAGTCGTCCTAGGGGGATTTGAAATAAAGAGACACACCTATAAACCCCAACGCCTATATAAGAGAGTGGTGATTCTCATTCAAAGGCCTCATTCAAACCAAATAACAACAATCAGCTCTGCGATTCAGGGAGATCAGCGAACTCTATAGGGTGAATTTTCTGATTTATAGTATTAAGAAGGGCAAATTCTCTCTACATTAGAGTTTGTGCTAAGGAAGGAGACATCAATTTGAAGATCAACATTCAGATTTTCATCTTTGGAATCACAATTTTGAAGGCAAATTTGTCTATATCAGCGATTTCGACAGAAGGTTTGATCATTACATTGATCAAAGCACATTTGTAAGGGGCGAATTCCCCTATATTGGTGATTTTGATAGCAGATTTTGATTATTTCATTAATCAAAATTCATTCTCAAGCAAAGGCAATATAGAATTGAAGAGTTTTATTTTGACTTATTGAAAGATCCCAAATGGATCCTTTTGCTGTTGCTGCTGTAAATTCTTAATTAAACATACTATATTTTTGTAATTTTCTGGTGATCTTATAGAATAGACAGGAGTTGCAGAAAGGGATTGTTTCTTTTTGGGTTTTGATGTTATAAGTAAAGTAATTGATAAATAGCAACAACTGTGAAATAAAACAGTAAACAATGTTCATATGTAAGAACACTTAAGCAATCTGAAAATACTGCAAATCATACCAAGCAAATAACCTAGTTTTGTATTCAGCAAGAATCCATACATTTATTTGGAGCTGTTCTCAATTTGGATTGATGCCAGATGGAGGAATATTACTGGCAACGAACAAGGAAGACCAAATAAGCCGAATACAACCCTTCAAGCCATCAAACAAACAAGGCGTGGAAGCTGCTGCAAATCACATGCCAGCTGAAATAGACCAGCCACCTTGTTGAAACCCCCAATATGCACGCTGAATCTTCAGCCCAAGAAGATGTGTCTTCTACCTTTGACAATCTCTGTGCAATCCTAGATAAATCCATTGTCAACTCCTGCTGAGGGCTACGTCCCAGCAAGTTCAAACCTGGGGTTTACGTCCCAGACCAAAATCACTCTTCCAGAGCAATTCCCAAATTTGCAAGTTTCAAAATGATCAAAGATGCTATCAATTAGGTTTTCATCTCCTTATAACTCCTTTCCCTTTGCAAGTCGAACCCTAAAGAATAATAAAGCTTGCGCTTTATAATTAAACTAACGATTTTCCAATTATGGCGTCAAACTATAGAAAAATATCACTTTATTGCGAATAAATAGCTTCAAGCATCCAAAAAGACTCTGAGAGGTGAGAATCATGTAGCAAAGTTCAAGACCTTTCCAACGACCTATAACACATAGGCATATCAAACCAGATGAAGCCAAAAACCCCTTATTACTCCAAAATGGCTATATACATAGCCTTATTTTAATTTATTTAATCGCTAACTTAGGAAATATTTAAATATATTAAAATATTTCCATAGATCCAATAATAGCCCAAAATAACCAACCAAACATGAATTTGACTTCGTCACCTGTCTGTGACTGATGCCGGACAAGATGGGCCAACTAGCAGTCCCATCCCTAAAATCTAGGGATACTCCTAGAAACTAGGAAACACACCCAATCTTCTTGAAACTGAAACCATGGTATGGTCCAGTGGAATCTCAAATATGGAAACTGCCACAACCTCCTAAAAAGTAGGAACCTCTCTCCAAACACCTGTAACTGCTCAAAAGGATCCTTCTCTACTCCTTGGTCCCCCAGGTGTTCATTCAGTCAACTGCCAGTTCTCCCTAAAAAATAGGAATTGTCGTCTGAAGGACCAAAATGGCTCACACAGCCCCTGCAAAGCTCCATGACCCTCAGAATGAGTCCCCTAACCATGTCATTGACCTATGAGAACTCGAATGGTAGGTCAACCCCTGCTCATCTCATGTCACCTAGAAAAGGGGACATTACACTTATTAGCATTTTTAGTTCAATTTGGAGGCAGACAAGAAGCAAAACTTGGTGAAATCTTGTGCATCATCAAACCTCACAAGCGTAAAATCAGATATAAGGCATAAAGTTTGACTTCAAAAGGTGGAATGAAATCTCCAAAGCATATGACTTAGACCACAGAGCACTTCAAATCAGATATGGAAATGAAAGATAGAATCACCATCTCATCATCATTTGAGGATATACCAAATTGTAGGTTTGTGAAATCTATCCATATGTGTTTAATACCATCCTTGTTTATTTTGTAGGGACAACATCAAGAACAATTCAAAAGCACGGAAGAAGATAAGACATTGCAATGATGAAAAGACTTCAAACATATCAATCAAGATCAAAATGAAGAAGTCAAGACCTTGGAGCATGGAGGAGACAACTTATTTGACAAAGAAATGTTTTACAATCTTGAATTCCCTCCAGGAATCCAAGAATCAAAGTCAGTACATAGAGGAGTTAACCTGGACCAGGTGCACCATTAGTCAAGTGTATCATGAACAAGGGAGGATCAATCAAAGTCATCACACAGTCTACATCAAACATGATCAAGGAAGTAGTTAGTTTCAGAAGAGTTAATCAAAGTTCGCTTCACATTGAATACACTAGATAATGTTAAGTATCAAGAGAAATTGCTCAACATTCCTTCATGATGAATCAGAGTTGCAAATACAAATTGAGGTGGCATCCTCGTCACCATTCCAACAATGAGAAGTTCCACATCAACATGTCCTGATTCAATGAACCAAGCTCATCCATGGGGACACAAACTTCAATGTACCTACCTCCACTATCTATTGATCAACTGTTTTAAACAAGACATGTGTCCAAATGTTGTAATTATATCATTGGCTAAAAGGAGTTTGTTATAAAAAACCCTAATTAGGGTTTTCATCTTGTAATCTCAACCATTGATCTCAAATCGATCTGAGCCTTTGAATTGTAATGAGCTCTCTATATAAGGCTCAAACTTCTCATTTGTAAAGGTTAATAGATAGTGGATAGTTAATAGTGAATAGAGGTTGATAGCGAATAGTAGATAGTAGTTATAGTAGAATAGGAGGAGAAGGAAGAAATTGTTGCCAAGGTTGTAAATAAACTTCCTTTTCATTGAAGTTATGGTGGAATATGTTGTTTCTTTACAAGTGCATGGTTTCTTGTTGGATCTTCATGTTAGATGATGAATAATTAGATGAATGAAAGGAATTGTGTATGATTCACGGTGAAACTCCTAATCCATACCACTAGTAGTTTGTTGATTGCAAATTCACCTTGTGTGGTCAACTAGAAGACTTGAATGGGCTTAAGATCAATTGTTATTCAATCATTGATATGCATTCAATTAATGGTGTCTATGCTTGGTAACGATTTGAAAATCATCTAATTTCCTTAGAAGATTGCACTAAGCTTTGTGGAAATGTTGCTTTGCATGTCAAAGCAAGGCCTAGTCGAGTTTCACCGGAGATCGTCCATTGTTCCTACATTCCTAGACTTCCTCAACCCTTTCCCTTTTGCCCTTTTTTCAAACTCAAGCTAGTTTAAGGTAAAAAGTATCACAAGATTGCAACATCAAATGATCAAGTTCCAGCAATTCGAGCATTCAACAATTCAACGTAAGTCCCCTTGGATTCCAGCATAATCACATCAAACCATTGAGCATATCCACATGTTGTGACTCGACATACAAGAACCTTGGAGTTATCTCAAGTGATCCTTAGGCAAATCTTCAACATTTGAGAGACTTTGATCAAGAGAGGATACGATACTTTTGGGTATTTTATTCTGTGTTCACATGTGCATAAAAAACACATCAACAGTTCCCCCATTCCTAAAACCCATCCCTGTGTCCTCCTGTCAGGAAACTCCGTGGAACTATGCATTAAAGAGATCAAATAAAGCTGATATTTTCTCTCGAAATCATAGGATCTAGAACTCTAATAAAGAAGCTCCAGATCTGAACCTGTTTAATGTAACTCTCACTTCCCTAGCTCTGATACCACTGTTTGAAAATTCTTTGAAGTTTCACTTCTAACCGTTCCGTACAGAGAAACTTACAATCAAATATTAAATACACACACAGCTATGGAAATCAATTCTTTACAGCATAACTATTTAATACACTTGAAGTAGAATTAAATAACCCATGATCAGACCTGTAGCTGGACATGAAGAAATTGAATAACATAAAAATTAATCCCGATTTGTCTCATCCAAATAAAATAGTACAAAGGTGATTGATTTTATAGGTTTTACTTCCCCCCAAAATATCTAAAAAGGCATCGTAGACACCATTAAAACTGCAGTTGTACCTTTTAATTAGAGCAGCTACAATTCCAAAAAAAGCTACTCCCAAAGAAAAACTCCTAATCATAGACATCGAAACCAGCAACCAAATATACCTTACAACATAACTATTCAATACAGTTACAGAAGAATTAAACAACCCATGATGAGGCCTGTGGCTGAACATACAGCAGAAATTGAACACCATAAACAATAGTTCTGAATTGTCTGATCCAAATGAAATAGTACAAGGGTGATTGACGTAAGATTTTACTTTCCCTAAAAATAGCTAAAAATCCATGCTGGAAAACTGCATGTTGTCCCTTTCAATTAGAGAAGCTACAACTAAAAAAAAAGCTACTCCCAAAAAACAGTGACTAAAATTATTAAGAAAATCTCCTAATTAAATAGACAGTGAAACCAGCAACCAAGCTATAAATAATAACCTAAAATTAGCCTCTAATCATTAACTGAAAACTGATTAAAACCACTTATTTTAGACTCCTATAGATAGATAAAATAAGGCAGTCTAAATTTACTAAAAAACTCTTCTAAATTAAGACTTCTACTGCTGCACTATATCTGGTACTGACTATTCTATTTTTGGCTGACAATTGCATGATCGGCAGTATTTGACATCAGCGTTTTTCTACACAAAACAAATCAATGGTCAAACCATAATTACCAGACTAACTTACTAGCCAACGAGACTAATGTATCCCAGGTCAGGCAGGCCTAATTAGGGCCTGGCTGCCTGCAACAAAAATCTGACAATTTTTTAGCTAAGGTGGTCTGTGCAAGACTTGTGAGTCCCACTAGCAGGACTCACAGTAAAAAGAAACACCAAAAGAAAGAAATAAAAAAAAAGAAAGGAAATAAAGAAAAACAAATAACTAAAGGAAAAAAAAATGATTGTAAACACTAAAAGCTTCAGACAAAAACGTGAATACCAAAAGAAAACGACTGAAAAGCACAAAAAAAATATTAAAAAGACATCATAGAAAGCAGAAACAGGAAGACAGGAAAAAATAACAAGCAAATAGTGGACAATGGGTGCATTTGTAAATTTGGAGAAGCCTGCAGTGCATTTGGAACAACAAAAACTAAGAGTGAATTTGGAGTAGCAAAATTGAAGATTGGGTCTTCGAGCCAATTTGGAGCAACCAATGCTGGAGTTGATGTTTTACTGTTTACCTTTTGTTTTTGATGCCATGTCTATCCCAATTTATGAGTCTTTTTTTCTTGTTTTAAATAAAAATTAAGAAAAGAGTGCATAGAAAACCATGCGCTTCGTTAAAAAGAATTCTTGATATATCATGCTTTGCTCCTAATTGCCAAGTCCATGCTGGGTTTTTGTGCTGATTCAAAGTCCAAATCCAAAATCAGCATGATGTATTCGAGTCTGGTACGCTGGTAACTATGGATCAAAATATCAGTCAAAAACTATATTAACACATCATCATATTTGCTTTCCACCAACAGCATCTAAATCATCCCCTACTCAGTTAAAACCATATGCAGCAATGACAGTGTTATTCCAACTAGAAAAAGTGTATAGAATCTCCTTGGCAGCTGCACCATTCTGTTTGAATTAGTTGTAGTCAAGGTTACGCTGTAGGAAGTAGGATACGAGTTTAACATTTTTTATTTTTCTGTTATTGTTTAAGGTGAGTGGGGGTTAGGTAAGCCCAATGTCTTTGGCATTTTAGAAAACGATCATGCAAAGATCAAGACACAAGACTGGGGACATGGTGGGGGTTCCTACTATTTCCTTCAATTTAGTCTATTTACTGGGTTCTTGTGTTGAAGCCCAGAATCGGGTACTGGTCTGATCTGGGTCTTGGTGCAGTCCGGGTTCACATCTGGGTTCGTCCTGAGTGTGTCCCGAGCGCTTGGGATGCACTTGAGACAAATCCAGGTGCAAACTTGGGTGTACCCGGCAGCGTGGACACTAAAAAAAAGCCCCACCATCCCAAAAACACTTTTTAATGCCCCAAAATGCCATTCAAACCCTAATTTTGCCCATTTGACTGTCTTTTGACCTTCTATTTGTTCATTCACTCATTTCTTTCCTCCATACTTGCAAATTTCACCAATTTTTTCCTTCCAGGTTTCTTTTGAAGGTGGTTGCATTTTTCTTTGAAGGTGAAGGCTACAAAGGTGTGAGACACGCATCAAAGGATTAGGAATCGTTGGAGAAGGCAGATTTAACCATCAAAGGTGAGTGAATCCTCATCTCTTTCAAGTTTTCAAGTTTTTTTCAAGACTTTTCAAGTCTTTTTATTTTTATTTTTTTAAGAAGTTCTAGATATTTTTTTACACTTTGAATGCATAACAAGGGGTTATAACGCCGAATTATTTCCAATTTTTGTCAATAATGTTTGGAGTTTTCTAGTTTAGTTCATTATTCATACATAATGGCTGCAAGTGGAAGCTCTACCTCTAGTTCAGTTGCCCTGGCTCGAACTGAAGTGAGCCCTTTTAAAATTGATGACCGATTCGCCACTTTGGCATTATACAACAATGATCAAGAAAATGTCTAGTGTTGGGAGTTTTCTTTGGTGGTGTAACCACCATTGTGGCACAAAGCACACTAGCTTATACTATCGAGTGAAAGGTCAAATTTTGCAAACACTGACTCCAAACTAGGCCAACACTAAGATCAAACCCAAAACTGCAACTAAAACAAAAATGCCTCCAACAGAAATGAAAAAAATAAGTACAATGATGTGAATTGCTCTTGCACCCGAGAAGCTCCTGCATCAGATTATGTTTGTCTCGGGTATGAAAAGGTGCGAATGACCTTATTGGCAAAGGAGAACGCTTCCGTAGAGACACAATTGAGAGTCATCAAAGATATATGGCTGAAAATAGGTGTCCATTTTTGATGGATGGAAAGATGGCAAAAATAGGCCATTAACATTATAGTAGTATCCCTTAAAGGGGTGATATTTTTGAAAGCAGTGGATTGTGAGGGGCAAGTGAAAGGTGCAAGTTTCATTGCAAATATCCTCATAGAATCCATTGACATGGTGGGGCCTCAAAATGTTGTCCAAGTCATAGCAGACAATGCTAAAAATTGTAGGGCAGTTGGGTCTATAGTGGAGGCTACATATAGTCACATTTTTTGGACACCATGTGAAGTCCACTCACTCAATTTAATCATGCAAAATATTTGCACACAAATTGATTGGGTCAAACAAATTTACAGGAAGGGTGACGAGATTCAAATGTTTGTGACTAATCATCATATGTCACAAGCCATATTTAGGACCTTCTCCAAGTGGGAGTTGTTGAAGGTAATTTAAATTTTATTTTTTATAGTTAATATGTGATGTGTATTTTTTTATGCCATATCAGGTTGCCGAAACACGATTTGCATCTCACACACGTCTTAAGATGACTTGTGAAGGTGCGAGAGGCCTTGAGTGCTATGGTCATCAACACCTTATGGAGTGTATGGAAGCAATCAAACACACAAAGAGTCCAAAAAGTAAGAGCTTTAATCCTTGATGATGATTGGTGGGATCGTATGGAATATGTTTTAAATTTCATCAAGCCCACCATAAGCATGATTACGTATGATGATACTGATCAAACATGTTTGGGTGAAATTTATGATGGCATGGACTTTATGGTGGGGAAAATAAGAGCAATAATAGAGGCCAAGGAACAGGACCCAATAGAAACATTTTTCAAAATTGTGCAACAAATTGTTGTTGACTGTTGGAACAAGATGGCCACCCCCTTACATCTCTTAGCATTTGATTTGATGCCAAAGTTTTATAGTGCAGAGCTACTTGCATTGCCAAGGAGGGTGCCACCATATAGAGATGTGGAGGTTACTACTGGCTATAGGGAATGATGAAACTAGAAATATTGCCTTGAGGGAGTTTAGCCAATTCGTATCTTCAAAATATCATGATAGTATAGCTCTTCATGCTAGATATGGTATGTATGCTGATGAGTGGTGGTATGTTCATGGTCGAGGCTCCATTTTCTTGCAGTCTCTTGCAATTAAAATTCTCTCTCAAGTATGAATCTTTTTATTTTTTATTTTTATCGTATTCCATTTAATGCTATCATATTAAAATATTTTTATTTTAGAATTTATGTTTTAAGTTTTTAACTAAATGTTGTATGCGAACTCAACAGGTTGCAAGTTCTTCTTCAGCTTCATCCACTCAGTCAAGCACAATCGTTTGGGTGCAAAAAAAGAAAAGGATTTGGTCTACATCACTCAAACCTTCGTCTATTGTCACATAAGAAACCTGAGTATAATGCAGATGCAACAAGGAATTGGGATCTAGCTCCTGAGTGTGCTGATTTAGATGCTACATTGCATAGCTTGCCAAAGTCTCTATAGATGAGGCAGCTCTAGAACTTGACATAAACGTAGCTAGTGGGAGCAGCAATCTAATGGATTGTGGTTCAAATGACGTTAAAGTTGAACTAAATGATGACCTTAGGTTTGATGCTTTTGATGAAGATGAATATGGAGATTAAATATGGGCCATGGCTTGTAATTTGAATTTTCATCGTGTCATGACATTTTAAGATTTGAAAGTTGAATATTATGGTTTTTTCAAATTATGAATATGATATTATGATAATATGAATATTTATTGGCAATTATGGATTTATGTATGGGAAAGTTACATTGTATGGATTGTAATAATCATAATTTTGATGTATACACATATATATACAAAATATATATTATATGTGTGTGTGTGTGTACGTACCCATACCTGTACCCAAGGAAAAAAAATTGTTGTACCCATGAATCCGTACTCGTATCCGAATCGGTAACGTAGAATTTAGTTTAATTGAAAAGAAGCCTAGACATTGTCTTCAAATCATGTAGATTGCAGGTTTGGCATGGCTTTATCGCATGGTACATCTTTTAAGGGCTTACATTGGTGAGTATTGAGAATCCTCATCTTCCAAATGTCTTGTTTTATTAAAGAATTAAGGTTTAGCAAATAATAAATGTCTTGAAAGAGATAAACCTGTGCCCAATTAGCTGATAATCTTCTAAAGATGACATGAATTATAGGGATCAATACAATACAATGAAATGTAAGGCCGGGAAAAACTTCAATATTCCATTTTCTTGAAAAATTAATGATAAAATGACTACAATATTTAAAAGATATTTCATCTAATTGATACTCTAGTTCAGAAGAAATATTCACTATTAAGATTTATATCTATATGTAACAACCAGAGGTGGGATAGACTTTATGCTAGACTAGATAAACTTTTCTGTTAGGGAGTTACGTTATAAGTTTAATGCTAACAGAGTAGTTAAGTTCCCCACTTTACTTAATTTGATTGGTACCCACTCTGTTTTGAATGTGAAAACAGAGGAAAGCTAAATATAAAATTTAAAGCATCTAGAGTTAGACAAATACTTTTATCTTCAGCATAGAGCTTCTCATCAAAGTGATTCATCTTTGAATTTCGATGGTTTGTACAATTTTTATTCAGTTTCCTTCAATCTTTATATATAATGCCAAGTGAGAAAATGGTTATAATGAACAAATGTTTTTCTTGTTACAGGTCCAAAATTCCTTTTGATCTTAGGAGAAGGTAAATGTAATCATCATCAGAGAGGATAGAGCACATGTCGTACCTTCACCAGACCGCTCACACAAAGGCGCCTAACTGTTGGAGATTCATTGCCTATATATGAACTTAAAACTCCAACAAGTTGATCCAATAAAGAATCAGGTATCTCACTGCAAAATCCAAATATGGAAATAAACAATAAAATCTGGGTATTCTACCATCACTCAAATAAACATGTAAAGAAATTATGTATATACTCAAGATATTGAATATGATGTAAAGAAGTGCAAACAACATATATTGAATGAATAACCATGAATTTGTTGGCGATATCTTATTAAAAGTGAAGAGGCTGAACAAAATTAAAAAGTTATGGAAAATACATCTTATTTTTCCAATTCGGATAGAAAAATACTGTGATTCATCAAGATGCATCCTTCATTCAACCAAATGATCAATTTCTCACAACTCAATGAGGTTAGTCAAGTCTAATATTGTTCAAAATATTTTTGTAAAAATATTGCGATTATGGTTTTCTAATATTTTAAATCTGTCTTGTAAAAACCATTTGTTTATTATTATAGAAATAGTTAGAAATATAGTTCCTTTCAGCAGCTGATTACAAAGATAAACAAAAAGTCAAAACAGCAGACAAAAAACTCAAGAAGAGGCTGTCACAAAGATTTTCCCATCAGAAATCTTTCCGAATAGTACATCATATAACCAGATATACAAAAGATCAAAATAGAAAATAAAACAAGATAACAGATCGCAACATATAAGAGTATCATGCATCAGAAAGTGCCAACAACCATCAAGTACCACCACAGTTCTTCTCCACCTTGCCAATGAAAGACTTAACACGTTTACCCAAAGATTTGAATCTAAAATCAACACATTCCTGAAGAGATGAGTCAAGATACATTTTAATGGAACTGCTGGTAAGGGTGAATGTCTAAATCACTTTAAGTAGGAGGTCCAAAAATATTCTACACATCAGTAATATCCACAAAAACATCTTTTGGATTTCCATAAGAATCGCAAACATCATGAGCTCAAAACATAGAAGAGGGGACACCTCGACCAAGATCAGCAACAACAGGATAAACTTCATCATTGGAACAGACACGAACATTGTCAGCAACAGTAGTACAACTACAGATAGTATTATCATCCAAGCCAGCAGCAAATCCATATGAAAAACATTGAAGTCACTAGAATGTTGTGATGAGATATTAACCACAACAATATCTTTCAGAACTGGCCATCCATCCTTTCTGGTCATAAACTAAATCATCTGGAACCCTGTTCCATTAAACAGTATGAGAATCAACAATCGTACTGCCATTAATATAATGCTTGATATCATCTTTCTTCTTATGCACCTACATAGCAACAACATCGACAACCAAAGAAACTGTGGCTTTTTGGTAAAATCCAGCGAGAATGTGTTTACTTCCCTAAAAGACATCCTCATTTTTAGCGTTCCAAATAAACCAGAGAACATCTGAAGACATGACGAAACATAAGCTATTCAAAAATTTATCAAGAGAACACCGATTTTGCCATATAAATTATAAAACCAATTAAAACTAGGGTTAGAAAAGACAGAAGCCCAAGAAGGTAAAATATTGCCGGACCAAAAAAGTGAATGGACACTCAGAAAACAAAAGAGTTGATTCAACCTTACCATAGACACTACAAGATTTAGACTTAGGACCCAACATGGCCTCATCAACAGAAAGTTTATTAAATGACATCATACATCTAAAAATGCACTTCTTAGGCTAAATCAGGTAAGACCAAATACTCTTTAACCACTTAGAACAAACATTATTAGGATCATGAGTTCCCCAGAAATATAGTCTTTTCTTCAGTAAAAGACAAGAGAATACAAATATTTAGTAGTGACATCCAAAAATTTATTTCCCCCATCCAGTTAATATTATCCAACATAATAGCATTTCATAGGACAACATTGAAACAACCATCAAGACCAGATTTTATTATTGTAGTATCAGTTCTTTTTTGATCCACAAAGATATCAAATTTCTTATGAATAAGATATCATTCAAATAGTCTACCATTGCCAAGGATGTCCTCAATACACTTAAGACCTTTATTATGCCAAGAATCAGCAAAACAATCCCTAGTCTCTACGATATGATGACCACCAAATAGACCTAAAACCTAAAACCTAAAACCTCTTCTTTAGGGACAAAAAACTCACGACCTTTAGTTAGCTCTTTCACATATGCCCAAGCCTTCCATATAGAGAAAAAAACAGTAGACCCAAATGGTTTAACCTTGAAATTACCAAAAAGAATATCCCACAAATGCACGCCATTCTAATTAGAGTTCACTTTAGGCACACAATTAGCCAAATTATGACTAATAAGTTGCTTCCAAGGTTCACTACCAACTAGAGCTTGTATGATCCATTTGACTACAAGAGAAACACTATGAACAAATATATCTTTTAACCCCATACCTCCCAAAATCTAAGCAGCAATGCATTAGGCCTAGGAAAAACGTGTTTCTTCTTGTTACCTTTACCATCAAATGAGAGAAATTTTCTAATCAGACTATTCAATTAATTCATTTGAAGAAGCAACAAGTCAGCATGAAAAAAGAAAATAGTATGACAGAACACTTTCTAGCAAACTTGAAACCTTCTTGCTAGAGAAAGTAGCTTACCTTCACACTTCAAAATCTTACAACTTTATCAAAAAACCACTCCCACATGGACTTCATAGAAAGCTTTAAAGAAGATAGGATACCCATATATCTGATAATCACACCAAATCGATAACAAATCCAATCTCTATTCAATAGCCACTTAGGGTAAATAGCGTTCCAAATTAAAATGTTTAATTTATAAACAACAGTCTTAGAACCAGATGCGGTACAATACAAGTCCAATCTATTAATCAACACTTCAAAATGCTCCTCATCCAAATCAACGAAAACTAAAGTATCATTAGTGAACTGAAGCTCAACAAATAGAAATTCGCCAAAAGGCAAAGACAAACTTAAAAAATTGGGCCTAAAGACACATCCCTTAATATATAATGCATAGTTTCAAACTTTCAAGAACAATAAATAAATAAGAGGCAATAGGGCATATTTTTGTTCTTAACATTTGGAGAAGAAAGGAATCAGACAATTCATTATTGATGAAAATTTGTTTAGGCATCTCTTAAAAAAACACTAATCATTCTACTAGAAAAATCTCCAAAACCAAGAGCCTTAAGCATAAGTAAAATAAAAGGCAATTCAATTTTATCATAGGCTTTCTTGAAATCTAAAATAGCCACACCAGCATTTTGCTTAAAAGACTTGACGCAATTCAATCCTTTCCAATTATTGAACAAATTATCAAGAATATATCTCCCTTTAACAAATACTAATTGAGGAGAAGATATAACATTAGGCAACTCTTTTTGCATCCTCAAGACTAGTGGAAAAGATTTAATAAGAAACATTCAATAACATGATAGGCCTCCAATTGCTAATTTGAGAGGGATCACTCTCTTCGAGGATAAGTTTAATAATACCCTTATTTATATACTTCCCAAAGGACCAGTCAAAATGGCTTCATTGTAAACCTCTTAATTAAATCTTGCTAACCAATTACTATTTGTTTTCTAAACTTCCACAAGAAAGCCATCACATCTAGGAGCTTTCCCCTTTCTCATGTGACAAATAGCATTGAGAACCTCTGAAGAGCACACGCTAATACTGAGAGGGGGGGTGGGGTGAATCAGTATTAGGACAAATTTTAGCACTTATTTCAAATCTGCAAATATAACTTCAAAAACATCAAGCAAACAACACAGGCAAGAACACATAAATTACGTGGAAAAACCCTAAGAGTTAAAACCACGGCAAAATATTGCTTTTATTAATTTCTTACAAACTGTAGGCAACAACCCACATAAGACAACTGTTAGGGGTAAAAACGTATGTTAGTACGAATAATAATTATAAGTGTGTTAGGTGTTTATATTTTGCACAGAAAAAGAAAGACTCCAAGAGGCAAGGGCGGATATCGAGCGGGCGATGGTTGGAGAGTGAAGGGCCTCGCACCTGGCTGCCGATACACCAGTCCGGTCGAAACCAGAGAAGAATATCATCAAGCAGATGTTACAAACCACAATACCCGTACGGGTGTCAGACCTTCTACAGACCATGCCACAGTTAAGGATGGCTTTGACAAATGTAACCGGGGACACTACCATTGGTCAGGAACACCAAATGATGACAAAGTCTAGTACGGACCTGCCTCGCACCTGGCTGCCGATACACCAATCCGGTCGGAACCAGAGAAGAATATCATCAAGTAGATGTTACAAACCACAATACCCGTACGGGTGTCAGACCTTCTACAGACCATGCCACAGTTAAGGATGGCTTTGACAAATGTAACCGGGGACACTACCATCGGTCAGGAACACCAAACGATGACAAAGTCTAGTACAGACCTGGTGAAGGGATTCGGTACGGATGCCATGAACCCTATGCTACTAGCGGTGGGCGTCGGACGGAAACATGCAGTTGTAGAGATGGATATATTGGGACAAAAGTTGACAAACACCATTGTTGATGGTGGGTCCAGAGTCAACGTATTGCCAGAGGAAACTTGCCGGAACCTCGGCAAGCCGACTCTATGGCCACCAACCTTCCACCTGGTCGGGGTGGATCAACACGGCATCAAACCCCTTGGCACCCTCATGGCACAAAAGATGGTAATTGGGACGCAACACTTCCTTTTGGATTTTGTAGTCATCCCTCTGGAAAGGAAAGCGTACGACGCTCTTCTAGGAAGGGGGTGGCTGATCATGGCCAAAGCTAACCACAACTGGAAAAGGAATACGCTTTCAATCGAGAGTGACGGTCATAAGTATGTAATTGATCTAAGGAACCAGTTTGTTAGTGAAGAGCTCGCGTCATCGGACTCCGACTCAGAAGATTCAAATAGATGGGAGTGGGGTTCTGTAGGAGACAGAGGAGGGAAAGAACCCGACGAGGAAGGAGTGTTGGAACTGGACAAATGTTTCGAGGATGGAACCAGTTCACTGGCGGGACTTTTGCATTGGCAAATGGAGGACTATGAGGTCCTCCACCCAGAGTGTCACATGCTTCAAATATGTGAGATAGGAGAATCAAGCGGCGGGATGGAAGAACAATCCTTTTCCCCGGAGTGCGGTAGATACCAAGAGGGAATGGCACGGATGGACGACACGCCAACCCATCAAGTACGAGCAAAGGGATGTGAAAAAAATCAATCTAGGCAAGGACGAGGACCCGCGGGTCATACTTGTAGGGGATGATTGGAACCCCGTACTAGATCACTCGTACAACGTAGGCCAGTCGAGGGAGTGTTTGAGTTATCTGTATGGCGTACGGTTGGCAAAGAAGGGAGACTGGCATAGCCTGTACGGTGTACGACCTGCAAGAGGAGGAATACAGTACAGCGGAACATTGCATCCACAGGAAACTAAGTCATACGATCTTGTACGACTAGCAACGGATAAAGGAGAAAGACCGTACGGTCAAAAAACAGACAAACTGTATGTGCAGGATCCGTACAATCTCCTCCTTCGCAGTGTTTGTACATGCAAGGAACGATTGTATGAAAATTTTGAGGCAGAGTTACCCGGGGACGCGTCCCCGACCTGAAAACCCTTGTCCCCGTCCCAGGGACGTTTCGGGGACTTGGGGACAGCCAGGGGACGTTTCCCCCCGTCCCCAAATTGCCCTGTATTTTGAGGGGACATCCCCGAAACGGGGGGGACGCCTGCCCTAGCTCTGGGGGACGTCCGTACGTCCCAGGGACGGCCAAACGTCCCCCATATCTAAGGCCATTAAAAAAATAAAAAAGTTGTATTTTCAATTTTTTAAAATTTTTTCTAATATAGGCCCCTTATTAATTCAAATTGTTATTAAAAATAAAAAAATTAAAAGAGAACATTAATTAAATTTTAAATTTATTAATTTAATTCATAATTTTGACAATGAAACTATATGGCAGCAGTGTAGCCTTTGGGCATTTTGACACAAAGATTAGAAAATCGCCCAAAAATCGCCAAACTCGGCGAGTCAATAGAAAAATAACACCCAACGCCTTTATTAAAGAATAAGTTTTTTTGGCCTCGCGGGGCGCTGCCCCTTGACCTCGCCCTATATCGTGACAAGGAGCACGCAAGGGGTGATGCCCCTTGACCCCACCTTGGGGGGGCTGCCCCCAAACCCCTGTTGAAAAATATGGGGGGAAACTGCGTCGATAGAAGTAGGGAAAATTTAACCTCTTTGTTTTGACATTTTGTATGTTATTTCTTTAATATCTATTATGATATGCATATTGACAATGTGAATGAATTGAAATTCTGATTTATGAATGCATAATTGCATATTGTCTATTGAGTATTAACAATGTTGTATGTTCAGAATTTGCATTCTAAAATGTTTTCAACTCTTCATTGTATCATACACATGCTATAATATATATCCATGTTTTATTGTTTTCATATGAATATAATTTATGTATGCATGCTTTATCGATGTTTTCATATGAACATTTAGAATTTTGAAATTTTCCTATATATTTTAAATTTTTCCTATATTTTATATAGCTGTCCCCTTTGCCGTCCCCCGTCGTCCCCAAATTTGGGAAAAAAAATTGCCGTCTCGGAAATGCGTCCCGCCGTCCCCATCTCGGAAACTCGGGGTAACATTGGTTTGAGGGTATCTGTGCAAAGATTTGTGCCATCCATGTGAAGCTGAGTGAAGAGTTGGCACAGGTTGAAGAGGCCATATGACCAGGGAGCGGAAGTGCACGAGTTAATCCGTATCGTGTAGAGGCAGCAGTCGGTCCAATGGTCCGTACCAGTATAGCAAACCAGACAATGGCAGAGGAGGCCGCACTAGGGAAAAATGAGGTCGCCGTACAGGTAATTGGTACTAGTACAACATGTTCAGGTACTGGTACGACGAGCACTAGTACAGTACCAGCAAGTATTGGTATGGTGTCGATAGAAACTGAAACTGGTACGACGGCAGCAAAAACTGGTACGACGATAGCAGAAACTGGTACGACGGTAGCAGAAATTGGTATGGTGTCGACAGAAACTGAAACTGGTACGATGGCAACAAAAACTGGTACGACGACAACAGAAACTGGTACGATGTCGACAGAAACTAGTACGGTGTCGGCAGAAACTGAAACTGGTACAACGGCAGCAAAAACTGGTTCGACGATAGCAAAAACTAGTACAACGGTAGCAAAAAATGGTACGGTGTCAGCAAAAACTAGTATGGTGCCAACATGTACTGGTACGGTGCCAACAAGAACTGGTACGGTGCCAACATGTGCTGGTACGACAGAAACTAGTACGATGCCAACAAGAACTGGTACGATGCCAACATGTACTGGTACAACAGAAACTAGTACGGTGCCAACAAGAACTGGTACGGTGCCAACATGTACGGGTACGACATGAATTGGTATGGTGCCAACAAGAACTGGTACGGTGCCAGTAGGAACTGGTACAATGCCAGCAGAAACTGGCACGGGTGACTTGGAGGTAGAAACCAATACGGTACCAGCAAAAACTGGTACGGGTGACTTGGAGGCATTAGCAACCTAGGTGGCGATGCTCACTTCACAGCTGGAACAAAAAGATAAAAAGCTACTGGAAGCTGCTCACATGGTAAAGAAAGCTCGGGAACGACAGTTAATGGCAAAAAAGAACCTGAAACTCCAGGCTGGACAACAGCCTCCTGCTGCGACCACTATAGGACGCCTCCTCCCTCTTCTCGGTCTTGGCTATGTTTTTCATTTTAGTTTCTCTTGTCTGAGTCGTCTGGAAGACAACTACATTTTTGGGGGGGGCTAATGTTAGGGGTAAAAACGTATGTTAGTATGAATAATAATTATAAGTGTGTTATGTGTGTTTATGTTTTGTTGTTGCCGAGAGGTTCCCGTCGGGTAGTTGGGAGTTGGTGACGGTTGGCAACTTGGCCAACCGTCGAGTCTATATATTGTTTGGTTGGAACCTCGGCAGGGGGGGATGTGTGGACAATTCTGGACATTGGAATAAAGATATAACTTTCTGGTCTAATTATTATCATTTGTCATGTATGTTATGATGTACAATTGTTTTGTTCCATGAATACTTGGTACGTGCAGGAAGTACTGTGTTATCTGATTATTCACCAACTATACATTTAGGACTAAACAACACCGATCTTACAAACATGAGCTCGAACTCACTAGAAGCACCAACTCCCTCTGAGCACCGACTCAGTATGAGGCACCGACCTCCAATAAACTTTGCTTGAAAAACATCTCTGTACTTTGTTCAATCTTCATAAATCTGTCCTTCCTGCTCTGCTCATCACACAATCTTTGAATTTCAATCACAGAAACAACATTCCATTCTCAAAACTGCATTTCCCTTTTTTTATAATCTCACAAAAAAACTTTTCCTTTTTTAGTTCATATCCTTAAAACTCTTCAAGAATAAAGCCTACTAAAAATGACGCTACTGTTTGAATTCTCAAAATGAAAGATTTCTAAAATATCTTAGATTCCCAAATCTGCATTAAATCTTTCTTTTTATGTCACGTTAAAACTTTCTTTTTATGACAAAGAATCTTTCTTTATATGTCACATTAAATATTTCTTTTTATGACAAAAAATCTTTGTAATCTTCTATCTTTGGCATCCAATCTTGCTTTTTGACAACTCTCACCCAGCTCACCTTATCTTCTTTACTTGCTATTTAAAACTGTTTTATTACTGCTGTCCTCCTTATCTGGGCACTGATATATCTTTTGAAACTGCTGTTTGTTCTTCAAATAGGCATGCATTACATGCAGTTTTCTTTCTTTCTAACTCTTATATACAGCAACAAACACTTTCATGTGCAGAAGTTTCTAATACATGTCTTGCAGATTTCAATCACAGTCTCATGTTTTGCAGATTTGCAGGTTTGCAGGTTTTAACACTTGAAATCAATGACAATAATCTAACAACCTCATCAAAAAAGAAAGACCTTTTATCTAATGCAGTAGTACTATTATGGCTGAGTTTGCAAGGAACAACCTTAGCAACAATTTTTTCAGCATATTAACATCACCCATAGTAAAGAGATTACCATAAAAAATTAGAGAATGCACGTCTAATATCAAAACCTCTTTCAACAAAGTATCATTCACATCAATAGAAGAAATATTCTCTTGCATGCTTGACTTTCAATAATTTGAAGAAAAAATTGAACCTCTATCCCCCAAAATGCAGCCACATAAGTCTAGATCTAAACCTACCACCTCTTGAGTCATGACCCTGACTAGGAACTTGAGCTTGTAACATGAGATTGTCTTACAAATGTAAGACTTCACAATTTCATGAGTCTCATATCTTTTACAGTCGCTCATGTTTAGCAAATCAGAGATATCGCAGAGACGTTCCAAGAATGATCCTCAAGGTTCAGTCTCTTTTCAGAATCAGTAATAATTAAGGAGCGGCGATCTTTGAATATTACACAACAACATTAATTATATACACCACTGAAGGCATTGATAGTCATATTGCTTACCATCTTAACAAAGTCGGGGATGGCAATCCTTGGATTGGCACAAAAAATGAATGTAGCAATAAATAAATAATAATTATTATCCTTATCAAAGTAGCGCTAGAGTTTGGATAATGCCACGACCCCAAATCTAACAAATCAGATCTATCATCAAGATTTATCATGATTAGACAGCAAGGATCGTGTCATGTTCCAGCCATAATCCATTTTTATTTATGTATGTAATGTTTGGACATGGTGACCAATGATCCCTATTTATTGATTTCCTCACAATTTATTAAAGAATTGTCTTGACTATATTTATTGATTAATTATCAACAGCTGATTATATTATAAATTTAAATAATAAGAATGTACTTATATGAGATACCTATGAAGTTAATGAGATAGCTATAGTCGGAATTCAATAAGGCTAACTCTGCAGATCAAATGTGTAAGTGGCATATTGGCCTTACACATTTGATTATATAAATCAACCTGTATTAAACCCTTAAGATTATTATCCCGATTATGTATTATCGGGTTCTCTATAATTAAACTTGCCTTAACCGATTTCATTATTATCGAGTTGCTATTAAACATTATCGGGTCGATTACTTATCATTATTGGGTTCATGTGAATCGGTTTGTATAACCAATTATGGTTATAGAAAGACGCATCATATTATGAAGAGACACGATCCCTAGGATGCCATTCGGATTCTATATATATAATTATGCGTCTCTCTTTCACTGGGTGTTAAGCAGATATGCACAGCAGTGATAGAAGAAGACATGGATAATATACAGCAAGTCCGATACAATGTTGGAAGGACTTCGAATTACTGATTGCAGATCGTGGCATACAACCTATAGTAGTTCGTGGAAATAGACATACAGTAAATTCATTCATATAAATACTCAGCATATTCAATACTCATTCTGCAGATTGAATTCATATTAGATTTGAATTCATATCTGACTTCATAGGTTGAATAAATATCTGACTGTGATCAAAATTCGAATTAAAACACATGCTACTTAAATCTGATCAAAACTTAACATATAAAAACTAATAAATATATATTAACCAAATGATAATTATTAAGTAATTTTCGCTCCTAGAGGGGAGCAATGGAAATTATTTTACACAGCCAAATTTTCATCCTCTCTTTCTACTCCATCAACTCATCCCTTGAGTTTTTAATCCTCATGTGCAAAAGTCATTAAATCACTTTCACCGGATGTCTTGGAGATGACTTCGCTCCTAGGATGGGGCAATAGAAGTCAAATTCGCTCCTAAGGAGGAGCAATGGAAGCAAATTTCGCTCATGGAGAAGAGCAAAGAAAGTGAACTCAAATTCATCCTTCATCAACTTATGTTTGGGTATTTTGCCATTTACGCATGTGAACGAGTCAAATTAACCTCAAGAAAGGCCTTAGAATCAACTTCGCTCCTAAGCAAGGGCAAAGGAAGGGAAATTTGCTCCTGATGAGGGGCAATGGAAGTAACCTCCAATTCACCCTCCAACTTGGTTTCATCAACTCATTCCTTAGGTTTTTGGTTTCTATACACAAAAGGTCATCAAATAGCCCTCAATGAATGCCTTAGAAAATAATTTGCTCTCATGAAGGAGCAAAGGAAGAGGAATTCACTCCAAAACTTGAGCAAAGGAAAGTGGATTTCGCTCCTAGGAAGGAGCAATGGAAATGGAGAATACTCGCCATCCTTGGCCTTTCTATCAACCTCCTCATCGATTCATCCTTTCAATTAGATCCATTGCAGCCATTTCAAACCTTTAGAATGCAATGGGAGTCATGTCGGGGGTCACAATAGCAAAGGAAGTCAAATTCGCTCCTGATATGGAGCAATGGAAATTTTCTCATACTTGGTCAAAATGAACATCAAGCCAGGCTAAAAGATCAAATTCGTTGCTCGACCAAAGCTCCACATTGCAATTCATGATGATCAAGGGTATCTTGGACTTCCTAGATGACAAGGGAAGGAAATTTGCTCCTATGAGGGAGCAATGGAAATTTTCATGTACTTAGTCAAATTTTGCCCTTTCAATCTGCCTCTCCCACTATGCTCAAATTGACATCACTCGACCTGATTCCAACCTGTTGTGACGTTTTCACACATCGCCCCATTGCAAATGGGGACCCATGTTTTTTTTTGCTTTTTAGGGTTTGTTTTTTGGTCTTTTAGGGTTTTGTTAGTTAGCCTTTGCATTTTTGAGTGCTGTTGGGGAGATCAATGGGATAGCAGGTCCTGCTGGAGTGAAGTCTTGATCCTGAAATTTGGCTAAGTTTGGAATGTCCTGATCTTGAAATTTGACTAAGTCTGGAAACTGAAAAAACCTCCAAAAACTAGATTTTGCTATATAACTCCTGGAGGTCTGAAACCACTCTCAAACATCCTGAAAGTATATATGGAATATAACTTAAAGTATAAGTGACATTTCCATCTACCTTCTTATACTTAAATGTTATATTCCATTAAAATTATCCTGATAGAGAGTTCAAAAAGTCAAATTTCGCTCCTGACCTTCACTGAGGATCCAGAGCGAAAAGCGCTCTTGTCCCTCTCCAAGGGTCCAAGGCGAATCGCTCATGTCCCTCACCAAGGGTCCAGAGCGAAAAGCTTAGTGGAGTCATTCCTGACCTCGTTTGGACAAATTGAGACATCAAAGGCATGATGGAGGACAAAATGAACGTGATAGAGCATCCAGACTTGATTAAGGACGATGAAATGATGGAGTATTTGTCTAGATAGGTAAATTTGCTCCTGTCCCTCACCAAGGGACCAGAGCGATTTTATTCATATACACATTTTTTGACCTTGTTTGGACTCGAACTTTTATTCATGGCGTGTAAAGAGATGATATTTTCCTCAGCGAAGGAAATTTGAAGTGAAAAGTAAAAAGATTTGGCCCTGAGAGCAAAAATTGCTCCTGTCCCTCACTGAAGGACCGGAGCTTGAATTCCAATTTCGCATTATCCTTGCAAGATTTAAGTGGTTTCGCGATTTGAGGAGGTCAAGGGAAGTATGTTTTGCCCGTTGAATATAACTTAAGTACGCCACAATGAAGAAAATCGGCCTAAGTAACAAGTTCGCCCTTGTCCCTCTCCAAGGGACCAAGGTGACTGGCTAGGGCGCTCCTGTCCCTCTCCAAGGGACCAGAGCGATTTTCCCTCAAGACAAGATTCGGGCAAGAGAAAAACAAGTTTTACGTTTGAGGTGGGTGAAGGAAGACGCAATCGATCCGTTGAAGATAATTTTCAAAGCTAGCAAAGGACGAATTAGCTTGTAATTGCAAAAGTGCTCCCGTCCCTCACTGAAGGACCGGAGCTTGAATTTCAAATTTGCACTGTTCTTGCAGGATCAAGACAATTTTATGATTTGAAGAGACCAAGGAAAACATGATTTATCCATTGAATATAATTTGGAAGGCTAACAAAGGACGGATAAGCTTGGATTTGCAAAATAGCTCCTATCCCTCACCAAGGGACCAGGGCGAAAATGCTTTAAAGTGCACTCATTTCAAAGATCGAATAAATTGAACTCGAAATTCTAAGTAAAAATGCCATCTTGGACGTCAAAAATGAGGTCTTGGACGTAAAAAACAAGAAGTGTGAGGTCTAGAATGAGATCGCTCCTGTCCCTCACCAAGGGACCAGAGCGATCTTGTTAATAGCCATTATTTTTCATGATTGGGCGCCAAATATCCTTCAAATTACATTAAATGCCAGATTCGATAAAACCTTGAAATATTTTTGGCATTTAATAAAAGCGCATGGTATTTAATAATTAATTTTGAGCCTAAAAAATCGAATTTTTTAATTATAAAGGCATTTAAAATTAATTATTATTATTTTAAAAAAATAAAATAAAATTGGAGCGCTTGGGGTATTATTTAATGTTTTTATCAAGTCGGCCTCTTCTTTTATTAATTTTTATTTATCTTTTGGCCTATTTTTTCCAAGTCGGCCCATGGAAATAAAATGGTGAGCGCTCTATATATTTGAGGCATGTTTTTCATTATTCAAATCATTCACTCATCATTTCAAGTGTGATTTGGAAGAGCAATTTGAGGAGCGAATTTCTACCAGGAGTGGAGACTAAGAAGGGCGAAATTCATCTTGAAGGCTATTGGAGAGGCGTATTTCTTGCTAGATTGGAGGATAAATTCCAGATGTTTTGAAGGTATTTGAAGGCGAATTTCCAGATCTTGAAGAAGCTAGTGGAAGATGGAGTTCTTTTCCAAGCTAAAGGGGGCGCATTTTGCTAAAGGGAGTCTTGATCTACATTTTGCCTAGCGAATTCTCCTATTTTTGCATCATTTTTTAGAATTAATTCCCAAGTGGAGGTATGGCGTAATCACCTTGGCACCATTTTTGAAGATTTAAATTTTGCTTTGAAAATCCTAAATTAGGAAATGATAACTCAAGATTTATCATGAGGTTTCCTAAATTAAAATCTTGAATCTTCCTTTTAAAGTTTAATTTTTAGATTTCAAGATATATTACTAATTTTGAAATGTTGTGTAGGTATCAAGATGGCGACTCCAAGCTCGAAAGATCTACAAGTCAGAAGACTCTCCTCAAGGACGATCAAGCGAGGACAAGGACGACCTTCTTCGATCCAGCCTAGCATCAACAAGGACGGCCTTCTTTGGACTAACGTCATCAAGGGCGACCTCTTCCAATCCAGCATTCCAAGGCGAGGTACATCATCATCCTGCAAATCAAGGACACAAGAAGTTAGAACAAGGGTTCGTTGAGGAAGCAAATAGTTCCAGATGAATTAATTAAAGCTAGCTTCTCAACAACATTAAGTTGAATATCTACCAAGTTACAAGTGTCAGACAAAGTGGCATCCCAGTCATCGCTCATCCAGTCAGTGTGGTCCACCTCAGCATTTCTAGATTCAATGTACCTAACTCATGGAAGGTGGCACAAACTTCTATGTACCTACCCCGGCTATTCATTGGTTGAATTTTCTAGAGAGGACATGTGTCCAAGCAATACAATTTTATCATTGGTCAAGCATTAAATGTTATGTAATGGTTGTAACAAACCCTAATTAGGGTTTTCATTGTAAAATCTTGGCCATTGATCTCGAATTGATCTAAGCCATCGAATTGTATTGAGGGCACTATATAAGCCCTGGCATTTCATTTTGTAAAGGTAATTAGCAATAGTTAGAATAGTTAGGAATAGTTGGAAGCAGATAGAAGATAGAGAGAGAATAGCAATTAGAGTAGAGTAGAGAGAGAAGGCAAAGATTGTTGCCAAGATGTTGTTGTAAAAGACTTGTAACTTCATTGAAGAAATTGTGAAATTTATGGGTCGATTCGACAATTTGCATGGTCTTTATACTTCCCATGTTTGATTTTATGATTAGATGAGTGGAAGAAATGTGCTTGATTGATGGTGAAATTCGTATATCCATACTACTAGCAGTTTGTTGATTGCAGACTTGCCTTGCGTAGTCAACTGGAATCATTTAGCTTAAGCTTAACTTCAATTGTCGCTTCTTCATCGATATGCATCAACCTGATGGTGTCTATGCCTGCAGTGATGATTTGAACATCATAAAGCTTTCCTTCGAAGATCGCACTAACCTTGTGGAGATGTTCCTATGATGTCAAAACAAGACTTAGTTAGAATTTCATCAAAGATCATTCATTGCTCTTACATTCTTAGTGTTAGGATTAGATCCTCTCCTCGCCCTCGTCTTTTTTCCTTTTTTCAAATCTAAGCTAGTGAAAATCCTGTGTTCCAGCAATATTCAAAGCAAATCAGAAGTTCAGGCATCAAATGTAAGTCCCCTTGTGATTCCAACAAATCACATCATACCACAAAGAGCTTATCCACACGTAGAGACCCTACATACAAGAACCTTGAAGTCATCCTGATTGATCCTTTTTCGCGATATCTTCAGCAATCAGAGGCTTTACTCAAGAGAGGACGGATTGGGGACGTCCCAGCCGTCCCCGGGACCTACGGACGTCCCCTAGAGCTAGGGCAGGCGTCCCCCCGTTTCGGGGACATCCCCTCAAAATACAGGGCAATTTGGGGACGGGGGGAAACGTCCCCTGGCCGTCCCCTGGCTGTCCCCAAGTCCCCGAAACATCCTCGGGATGGGGACGGGGGTTTTCAGGTTGGGGACGCATCCCCTGGTAACTCTGGTATTTTCGGCTAAACAAGACGGAATGCATACTTTCGCAGTTATCAAGCTGGGAGATTTTTGGGGTTTTGAGACTAATCGCCTCACATATAACCTGCGCGAATCGTCGGTTCGCCCAATTTCGGGGCAAAACAAACTTTTGCAAACTTTCAACTTCCAACGCCTTCCTCTTGATTTGCGATTATGGACTAGGAGGACTTTTTGCGAGTTTGAAAGAGTTAAAACGCTGCCTATGGAAAAGATGCAAACATTTGAAAGCGCTTCACGCGATTTCCAACTTCATCGATGCTTGCCCATAGGAAGAGATGAAATGCATATTTATAAAACTTAACACCTTCCTTTCTTATCGCGACTTTCACTCTTTTGGCGATTTTCGGGATAAATGAGAGTTTTGCAAAGCTTTTAGTTTTAACACTTTACCTCTATTTGGTGAAATCCGGCCAAAAAGGCTATTTCGCAAACTCTTGAAAACTATGGTGAAAATTGGTATGGCGAAAATCGGCCCAAATGGCCATTTCGCAAGGATTTTTTTTTAACGTTTTTCCGTTTTACTCTTATTTGGCGAATTTCGGGCCAAATAACTCTTTTGCAAACTTTTAGTTTTAGACGCTTTTCTTCTTATTCGCCGAATTTTGGGCCAAATAACTCTTCTGCAAACTTTTAGTTTTAGACGGTTTTCTTCTTATTCGCCGAATTTTGGGCCAAATAACTCTTTTGCAAATTTTTAGTTTTAGACACTTTTCTAACTACAAGCCCCGAAATTCGGATGAAAAGAGCATTTTGAAAAGTTTCTTGAGTTTTAACGTTTTTACTTCATGCCTCAAAAATCGGCCCAAAGCGAGTTTTGCAAGGCTTTAAGTTTTTTAACGCTTTACCTCGTTTCGGCGAAAATCAGCCTAGAAGGCCTTTTTGAAAACTTTATCAAGTTTAATGTTTTTGCCTCTATGCCCCGAAAATCGGCCCAAAAGGCCATTTCGCAAGGCTTTTTTTTTTGTTATAACATTTATTTACCTTTTGCGAAATTCGGCCCATAAGGCCATTTTGAAAACTTTATCAAGTTTGACGTGTTCACTTGCATTTGGCGAATTTTGGGCCAAATGGCACTTTTGCAAAGTTTTTAACTTTTACGTTTTAACTTGTATTTGGCAAAATTCGGGTCAAAAGGATATTTTGAAAAGTTCTTTTAAGTTTAACGTTTTTGATATGGGCCCCGAAATTCGGCCTAAAAGGCCCTTTTGAAAAGGTCATTTCAAACTTTTAGCATTTTCCCTCTATTAGGCGATTTTCGGGGTGAACAGGGCTTTGAAAAAAGTTTCTAATGTGAAGCGCCCTTTATGCTTGCAATTTCGGGCTAGAGAGAGATTTCGACAACCCATGGAATTGATATTCATGCCAACTTAGCCGATTCCCAGGCTTGTGCCAAAATTAGTCTTCCTTGGATTGATTTTGATTGTTCAGATTGCGAGGCTTTCTGCAACATGGCCCTTGGGCCACGTGACTTAAAACTCAAACACGCCCTTTCTTCAACGACTACAAAGCTTATTGCTTCACCACTTCCTGGATCCCAACAAAAGGGACGGCAGACAAATATCAAAATTCGAAACTCAGCAGGACGAAGGCTGAAAACCAAAGAGGGGGACCTTGTCGGCGACAGGGAGTGTGTGCAACGCACAACAGATTCCTACAACATGGTTCTAGATCTTCCTTGTAGTGCAGTTTGAGTACTTGATGACATATATCTACTCCTCTCTAGCCCTTCCCCTAGGCATAGGGATAAACACATATTACAAGATTCTTCACTAGTATGGGAATTACATTAGCCTTAGTGTGTTAGGTGATATTCTAGAGGAATGCCTTGCTTCCTCTTGAAATCCACCAACTTGGCCCTCTTGGCCATAGAAAATCCATCATGAGCACTATAAAGATCTTCCTAGTGCTTTTACAGTGACCAAATGACATTCTTGGCTCCTTGGTTTCATGGTTCGGCTATGATAATGAGATTTTCCTACCCCTCCAACGTTCATCTTATGCTGATTGGGGTACTTGTTCCCCCTACTAGTTTACTTGTATTGATTTCTTCGCTAGATGTGTTGGTAGTCCCCAACGGTATTGTACTTTTGTTTTTGGTATGTCCCCTTTGTGAAAATCTCTAGGTTTCTCTTCCTAGAACTTTCTATTGTAATTTGACATACTTGCTAGTACCATTGACCTAATTTTTGGCCATCTATGGACATTAATACAATTTTTCCCTTTCTTTTCTTTTAATATTTTCTTGAATTTTGCTTTTGGAAAATAAATGCTAAATCATGCATTGGTTATATATTATCAAAAGTCTAGATACATGATTTAACATTTATTTGATTATCATATCAACAAGATTGTTTCATTTCTTTTTACTGTAATGGTCTACTTTTATGTCATATTTGGTGCTTCAAATAGTAGGGTTGTGTTAGGTCCCCAATTTTTGGTTCTCTTGTAGCACATCTGGTGTTGGCTTTCTGGGTTGGTGTTAGAAGGATTGGAGGTGTATTTTGATGTCATCAGTGTTGGTTGAAAATTTTGTACACCTAGGAAGATGTGTAAAATTGTGGTTTCAACCACAGTGTGTGTGTAAAACTCTCCTAATTTAAAAGAAGACTCCCCCTTTTCTAATATTAATAACTAACACTAATCTAAATTGGGTGGGACAACGTCCTTTTCTCTTTTTTTAGAAAAGATGATATTCTTTTCTGTTCCTAGAAAAGAAAAAGCAGTTAAGAAAACTAATACAACAACTTAAACAAATAATAACAAGAATGCTTAAAAAGAAGAAAAGTTTCCGTGAAAGCTCAAAGTCTTTCGTCACTTCCCCGAGACAAGAAAATAGAAACAAAGCTCAAAGTCTTTAATTCCCACTATCATATCTACCTTTCCAAAATGATTAAAACCAGGACAATATACAACATATAACAACGCAAAGTCTACAAATATGATACACTACTTTAATATGGAAAAACCACAAGCACAAAGTCTTGTAACTCTTCTCAACTTTTAACACTTTACTACACTAATTCAACCCTCACTATTTGCAGCACACAGTCTATAAGAAATCAGGTTAAAGCTCCTTTCAACAACCTCGTTATAACTTCAAGTAAATGTAGGAAAATATGCCACTATGACACAAGAGCACAATGGATATAGGCGTATGACCTCAACACAAAGTTTGAAACTCGAAACCTTGATATTACTTGAGAGAACAATTTACAAATATGAAGCACAAAGTCTTTATGATTGTAAATTTCTACAGAGTTTTCTTGCTTGCTGAAAAGATAAAAATTACAAAGAGCACCCTTCTGTATATATAGGAGAGGAGCTGAGAGTAAAAAGTGGGAGAAGTCTAACTAATTGAGACTTTTTCCACAACTAACTATAACTAACTATGACTTATTCAAATTACAGTCCTATTGCTAACCAACTTGTGATTTGTTTACATGCAATTACAAGTTACAAGAATGCAAGTAATGTAGTCACTTGCAATTACAATTTTTGGCATTACATGTAATTTGTCAAAGGGAAATTACAAATGAATAATTGAAACTAATCTAAGGGTCCGAGACACGATTCTATTTACATCATCCTCTGTCTAAGAGGTCTTCATGCTGCTACAAGATGCTGGCACTTGAAGTATTCGAGATTGGTGAAGTTATTTGTCTAGGAACATCAACTTGCATCATTGATAGTTCCTATGTCCTTTGCCAACGAACTCTGGCCTCATCTTCTTGCTTGGGGTAATATTGATTCTTCAAGAGAAGTTCTCTGTGTGCATATGACAGCATACTCTTTTCATTTTACATCACTAATGTCATCAACATATGACAGCATTGGCTTTTGCTTAGTGTCTTTACATGTATTAAGACCTCTTGCAATTGGATCTCTAGGACCCGATTGCAAGTAAAAGAAACTTAAAATTTGAAGACAAAGGGTTATTGTAAAGGCAATAGAAAGACTTGCAATCGGGTCCTGGAAACCCGATTGCAAGTAATCACAACTTGCAATAGAAAGATAAGCACCTTCATACTTGCAATCGGATCTTGGAATCCCCATTGCAAGTTGCAAGAAACTTGCTTGCAATCGGGTCTTCAAAGCCCCATTGCAAGTTGCACGAGACTTACTTGTAGTGACACCAAAAAGTTCCAGCTTACAGTGACATCAAAAAGTTCCTACTTGTAGCGACTTTACTTGTAGTGACTTTACTTGCAATGACAGCAAAAAAGTTCCTACTTGCAATGAGGAACTCAAAACTCGAAATTGCACCAAAAGCTAGGAAAATGAAAGCAAAATCCAACCAAAACTTGGGCAAAGATGACAAAAACACTCATGCATGACTAGACACAAACAAAAAATGAGTTTTTTTGCCTTGTAAAACAGGCCTTAGAGAAGAAAACTACGAATTTTGAGTAAAAATTTGTATGGGTTGTCAATTTTTTGAAAGTTCAAAAATTGAGACAACCCGTGTGTTTAGACGGATTAATGGAGATGAATGAGACTTGGAGTGATTTCGAACTTGTCTGAGACAAACTATTTTTAGTGAGTGTCAGTTTGGACACTGATTGGTCAGTTGGGAGTTTTGGCTGACTTACTACTTTTAGCAGTTACTATTTATACTTATAGTAACCACTATTTTTGGCAGCTGGTCATAGCTTCAGTCTCCACTCAACTTCAGTGTGCAGCATCTTCAATTTCATGGTTTGGACAATTCTTGCTGTTTTTAACAAAGGTTATTTTTAGTAACTGCTATTTTTATCACTTGGTCATGGTCTCAATTCCTCTCTCAATTCAGTACAATGCAGTTCAGTTGGACTTGGTGAATTATATTGTTTTCAGAAGAGATTTATTTAATTTTATTCACTGTCTTTATTAAGTGCTTTTTACAAATATCACCCCTTGGCCTAGTAACATGAAGTTGTTTTTGAAATAAGGGCCATTTGACATCTAAAATAGATGCCTAAAGAAGAGGAGAAACATTTATTTATTGAACTTTTATTATGCTTCCAAAGGGGATGTCAAGGAGGAATAATAAAACAAAGTAAGTTTGAAATGTTTTATTTGAGAACTCAAAAAGGTTTGAACTTCTATGAGGATTTTAAGTTACTTTCAAGTTTCAGTTTTGGAGGGAAAAGGTTTCAAATTGATGGATGGTTGCCCTAATTTCCTTTTCACTCTATATATTCATGTTTTGAGCTCTCATTTGACATGCCGACGTTGACAACTTAGTGTTACACTGTTGGAATGAGCTAAGGAAGTTCTTTTTCTAGCTGAGGACAAAAACACTCTTCTTGTTTGCTGGTTTTGGTGGTGAAACATCCACCCTAGCTGGTTGGTGCTCTTGGTTTTGGTTTGACAGTGATTTTGTCTTAGTTTGACTTTGATCTAATGGGTTTGAAGATACAAAAAATATATGAAGTATTTTGATGTGGGTATTGTGATTTTGGTAAGTGGTGAGCCTTTTTGAAGTGTTGTCTGAGTTTGGTAGAGTTTTGGAGCTTTTTCTAAGTGCTGGTGTGCTTTCTTTGAGTAGCTGGGAATCAAAATTTGGCTCATATTACAGTGATCAGATCTGCTACCATTCTGGGTATTATTTCTAAGTATTCCTCTTTGCTGGGTGATGTAGCTTGAGTGGTCATTTGTCATCTTTGGAGAAGAATTGAATTAATAATGCCAAATCGCCCCTAGAAGTGGGCACCACCTCCTTTCTAGCATTTGGGTTTGGTAAGGAAAGGATAAGGGGAGTTTTCTAAGAATTGGAAAGTGATCTTCAACAAAGTTTAATAATGTTGTTCACAGACAGAGAGTACTGAAGCAGATTTGGAGCAGATAGTGACATATTCTATCATTCCAAGAAATTGCCTAAAGCCATATTATGCATTTGCATGCTGGAAACAATTTTGAGCTATCCTTTTCAGTGTATGGAGGTTTATATCAGCTCTGCAAATTAAATGTGTCTGATTTTGATAACACTGTTCATTGATATCTGATTTGCAATGTTTGACAATGTTCTATGAAGTTTGAAACAGAGTTACAGAACTCTGCGAGCGGGTCAACTTTGCAGAGTCCAGACGACCCTGGACTCGGACTCAGTGGAGTCTGGCCGGGTCCACTCAGACTCTGCGAGTCTGTCAAGCTCGGCAGGCTTGCTGAGTCCCGAGCCTAAGACTCTGCTGCGCCTAGCAGGACTCATAAAACAGAAAAATTAAAGAAAGTAGATAAGAATACTTTATTACTCAAAAATACAATTGATATATTGTGGTTAGATTCCAAGGCTTCATACAAGAACTAAAAACATAACAAGAGTTTCTTTCTCTTGCTGGAGGATATTATTTGGGGAAAAATAGTATTTAATAATCTATGATGTGAAGCTTGCGAATACAAGAATGGCAGAAACTATTTACAGCCCCTTAAAAATACATTTGTAGAAATGGGACAGCTATAAATGTTATAAAAAAAGATAAGTTCTTTTTGTCACTCATCACTTACTTGAGTGTTTGTAGATTTGCCTAGATGAGTTTTTGACCATTTTCAGCATAAAAGTTACGTTTTTTAAAATCTAATTCCAGAGAATGGGAGGATTCTGAAGCAATTTCCAATGCCAATTCTAGGTTCCCAATGCTATCTCTAACCCTTTAGATACATATCTTTCCCAACACCCCATTTGTTGATATTTCCATTGAAGGTTACCCCAAAGTTTTCCCCACTTCCTAAAGTTAGCCATATCTGCTTCCACTAAATGAGTTTCTGAAGTTTCGTCTTGCCCATTTTTGTTATTTGGTGGGACCAAGTGTGAAGCCAATTTGGAATTTTCAACATGTTTTGAACTTTTGATGCCATGGATTTCATATTCCATGAATTTTGTAGACATTTGACACTATTTATATTTCTAATGTGTTATTTAGTTTAACTTATTTCCTTCAGCTCAAGCCTTAAATTTGCATTTATACTTATGTGATCAATGTAAACTTGTGTATGTGTTCAAACTTTAAAGTAGCTTCTATTTGATGAGATTATTGTGTGTTTAAGGTTTATTTATTAAAGGATGCATGAAACAGGTTTTAAATTCTTAAAAATCTTTGAATTTCTTGGGTTTTTCAATTTGCCGAGTCTTGGCCGAGTTTTTGCCGAGTTCGAGTCCGAGTCAAAAATCAGTTTGCCGAGTCCGAGCCGATTCCAAGTCCTATAACTATGGTTTGAAATTAAGTCTAGCTGTAATCAGCACTTGTCATTCTATGTTATATTGCCAGGTCTCATGTTATATGCTTGTTACTCATCTTGATTACAATCTGAAAATAAATGAATAACAAACTACTTCATTGGAAACAAACTTGCAAACAAACAAATAGTTTGAAAAAAAAAAATCATAGGTGGACTTTATAGGTTGTATTGATCCCTTAATATGTTCAATCTTGAAATTCTTTGGAATAGGGTTTAAGCATTCATATGAGTTTGTATCTTGTTTCCCTTCTCACATCAATTCCATTAGGCGATTGAACACTGCAAAGCATTTTCTTTAGGGAAAGGTTAAAGCTTGATAACAAAATTGACATTGTAGAAATGCTTTCTCCATGGGTTGAATTCTATCTTCCACCAAGTTTTCAGGTGGGGGACAGGGAGCCATTTAAGGGACAGATTTTTGGAGTCCATTTTTGGGTACAGTAGGGGATGACAAAGAGGACAACTATTAAAAATGGGGTAATTTCAAATATTCATATAATAACATTGATAAGGCATTCATAATAGATATTATAGATCATTGATACATACATTTATGACAAAATACCCAAAGATTGCAAGTTCCAACGACAAAATGAAAAAACAAAGAAAATATGATAGCATCCCTGAACTTGCAAAGAACTTGTGCAATAAACGAGCCTATCTCCCTTGTCTCAAAATTGTAGTGTGGTTGACACAAGCAACAACACGTTCCTAACTTTGTATTGAGATTGGAAAGGAGACTATCTTGATAAGCTTGAAACCTTTGCCATTATATTTTGCAAACCTGCAATTTTTAGACTATAAAAACAACTAAAAACTGTTGTTTTCAGTGATAGAAAAACATCATCTTGCAATTGAAACACCACCTTAGAAGGTATAAATGGAACTTGAAATCCTAGTATTATTTTGCTTGATGTTATCTTGAAAACCTACTGTTTTACCAACTGAAATGGCTGAAAACTACTTTCAAATCTTGCAAAGTCAACCATAACAACATGTGACTGTCATAGACCATAAAGGAGTTTCAAAATATGTTGTTTTTCAGACCAAAATCTCTCACTAGTGCTGAGAGTGGTGTGGGGTACCACAAAAGAACAATAATATATTTTGGGCTTTAGACTAATTGCAAGGAGATGGCTGACTGTCTCCATTTCAGTTAGGGGACATCGATGACATCCCCAACTATCTTGGGGACAGCCAGATGTCCCCAAGAAGTCTCCACATTTTCGAGATATTTCCGAGACATTAGGGCTAATTTTATTTGACCAAGAACAATGGGGGACATTTCCAAGACATCCCCTAGTACCCCGAAACATACTCAGTACAGGGATGTGTCAAAAGAAGGAAGGGATGTGTCCCCAGGGAGCATGAGTTAAATTCTATTACCCCAAAATCCTGACAAACAAGATACACTTAATATAGTTGTGCCCACACTGCAAAATGAATAACTCTTTTCTGGGCTTTTGCCAAAAACAGAAAAATAAGAATAAAATCAATTCTTTCATGGGAAGGTTGGAAAGAAGACAATGTATATTGTATAATTCTGGGAGATAGATTCCAAAATAAAAGAAAATGATAATGAAATATGCAGAAATAAGGTATGTGTGATTGTCTTTCAATTTGAGAATGCTAGAGCCATTATACATCTTGCATAATGATATGCTTTCCCTTGTGAAGATGGGCTAACTATAACAATGGGAAAGAAAAATATTGGAGGGTGGAGCAGCAGGGGAATGAGGGCAGAGGAGCAGGCAATGGTTTTTTTTTTACAGATTTTGTCCCCATTTGGAACCAGTGAATCATTGGAAAATAAATAAGGTCTTGAATGCCTCATCATTGTAATATAATTTATTCTGCTAATCTTTATTTTGAATTTCCTCAAGAAATCTTTTTACTAAAGTTATGCTCTTAGGGAGGTGACACCAAAGGATTTGGAAAAGTTGAAGATGTTAATATTTATCTTCAAGCAAGATAGAAAGAAATTTTATTTGCACGTACTTGGAGGTTCAGTTTTAACCACTAAAAGCTGCAAGTGAAATTGTCTTCTACAACCACTTTCACTTATGTAGTGGACGAAGCTGATTGAAATTTGACATTGCTCCATAGTAGATGTGTTATCCACCTCTAGCAAAGATTATTATGTAAAGTTTTTGAATATATTTAGAATATTTACCTAGGGTTTATTAAATACACACCAGGAGCAGTTATCTTAATACTCATCGAGTACATCATATGATCTTTCTGATCTTGTTTATCTCCCTTCATCTACAGAAGAGAAAATAGACTTGGGGAAAAATATTCAGTTGTTGATATCTATCCATCTTTATTTCATTATGCAACGACTCTAAGAGTTCTTAGGTTTTAACGCCTCCATATGGACACACTACTCTCTTTTGTATTGTGACCAGTTTGTTTCTTCCCATTCCATATTTGTGTTCAGCATTGCCTTTACATTCCATTGATACAAAGTTAGAAACAGAATCAACTCAGTGTAGTTTCCTTTTTTTTTCCACCATTCAAAGTTAAAATAACAGTAGAATATGTGGATTTATTGACAATTTCTCTTGAATGATTTTTTCTTCAGCTATTTTTGTGATTGACTGAACTGGCATTATCTTTTCTTCTAAAATTCTACAGATTAGGCACCATTTTATTGTTCAAGACACTCATTGCATATTCTAAACACTACAAAACAGAATTAGCAGAAAGTGCTGTGTTCTATTTGACTCAGATTATATTTTCTTTCCTGAAAATATCAAGTTCATGCAATTTTATTAAGTGTAATAGAGAGTAACCATTTCCAGTCAATGCTGTAGAAGGTCAAAATTTACATCCTTGTAAAGTTTCCTTGATATTTTATTAGCTGATGGTCAATAACTAACCTGCTACGGACATATTCTGTCAAGACTGCAGCTGCTGCTTCATTTTGAAACCTCTGACTTCGATTCATAGATTGCCACAGAAGTTTGCATATGATTTCCACCTACATTAAAATTACTAATTAAGAAACAGGAACCAATGCTTCAATAAAATTCAAAGAACATAGGATTCAAGCACAATTAGAAGCCCAGAAGACAGTTCCTGATCACAGGATTTTTGTTTCAGGTTCCCCTCATTTGTCCTCAAATACTTGTATTGTTTTACTTTTCTAAACATTAATATCAGTTATACCTCCTTTGGTCTTTTTGTAGCCACGCACTTTGATAATACACCAATAGTTTCTGTCCATTTTTCACTTCCTAGTAGATGTTCTCCATCTTTAGCCAAAACCTGCTTGACAGAATTTAATAGAACCCCCATCAATAATTCCTATATATATGAGACTCTACGCAAGCAGAAATTTCTGATCTGATTCTTGGTACTAACAATATACCTTCCCCATTTCTTGGTCACCTATACACTCACAGAATGCTTGAAAAGTATGTAACAATGTTCTGCCAAATAAAGGGACCATGTTATCACCTAAAATTTAGGTACCGTGCAACTATATGGACACTATATCAACTTTTGAAATTCCTATAACTTACAAGTACCCTGCACTTCATATTTACAATCATACCTTAGAGGCTGATACACACCAATGATTGCCAGTCCATGACAACTTCCAAAATGCAGTGCTAACGCACAAAATACAGCAGCATACCTTCGTTCGACTGATTTTTTACTGATCCTGCCACCACTTCTGTATTTGACAGGAAAATTATTACAAACAGCTCAAGCATGTTTCATACATGTAACAATTGAATTGTTGTATGTTTCCAATGCAGGGTACCTGAATAGAGTTGAAAGTGCAAGAGTAGCTGCTTGAGGCATTCCACTGACAACTGATGGCATTGTGATCTGGTCTGTATACTCTATCTTCTCTATATCTTCTTTATAGTAAGGAACTTGATTAAGAACATCGATTATGTGGTCCAGGAACATCATTGAAAGGACATCATGCTGGGAAAATGCCTGGAAATAAACATGTACTCAGTAACAATTAGAAATTCACTTGTACAATTTGGCATACCATCCAAATGTCCCAACCCTCCCTTGCAGCATCTTCATATACCATTTACATCAGTGTCTTCCAGTCACTACATAGTGGTTATATAAACACAGAACATCTTGTAGACCAATTGCAATTGATATCCATCATTACTCTTGCCAAAATATTGACTGCAAAGTTGTAAGAATAGGTTCTAATTGTGAATGCCACTCAAAAAGAAATGTTTGAAAATAAAAGTTCAAGAGAAACAGGATGTCAAAAGACCTTCATGGCATTCAATAGTTGGCAATGCAAATGTGTGCAGTAGATCTTGACAGTAAAGAGAAGCGATGACCCAATGCAAGTGGAGGCAGGTGAGAGTTACTGATCTTGTCATTGTGCAATGCAAGGATATATGGTCTACATTACAAGGGGATGTGTCCCCATCTCTGAAACCTTCATCATTGTCCTCGTAGCCATCCCTGAGATAGCAGGAAATCAGGGGGCATCCTTGGCAATCCCCTATCTCCAGGAGTTTTGGGGAAAATTGCTAGGATGCCCTCCACTAGGGTGGGATGGTCAGGGACATTTGAGACATGTCTCAACTATCTTGGGGGCATCCAAGCATCCTTGACACCAAACATTTTTCATATATATATTAAAAAAAAAGAAATAAAACACTTCATTTTTTAAAATTAAAATTAAAATTAAAAGTGTGTGGGGTAGAATTGAAGCCCTATCACACCCTTTATGCAACCCTAAACACCTTGAAACATAGACATATCTCTAAAATCTATGTTTGCCATTGTAGTTTTAACTTTTTTTGTAGATTGAACAAAAGGAAAGAAAAAAGAGGAAACAAGGGAAAAAGATGAAAGAGGAAGAAGATATGAATTCACTCTCTAAATTGAAGGTCATTTTCATTGCAAGGTATGTCACAAGGAGTTTGGGCCTTGTACTATTGTGTAAGTTGTGACAAATTCAATTCATGCATGCAAGTTATCTACTTTGACACTTGAAAGCACTTACAAACACACTGGGATAACAGATTGGGTGAAGATGGTAGTGGCCAAAGCGAGAGGCACAAAACTGTTTAAATGTAACGACCACACATCACTTGCATTATACAAGTCTTTTTTGAAGAAAGAATTATGCAAACTAGTAGAGACCAGATATGCTAGTGTAATGTCCCCACTTTGAAATAGCATTTAATCATTTAATGGTAAATAATAATAATAATAATAATAATAATAAAATTCAAATTCAAATGAATAAAAATAAAATAAAATTTAATTTAAATATATTTAAGAAAATAATTAAATATAATTAAAATTTAATTAAGTTAATGAATGGTCAAAAGAAATGGAATGAAAAGTTGTGATTCCCTCAAACATGGGATATAAAAGGGAGAAGAGAACCTCATTTGAAAGGGGGCTAATTTTGGGAATCAGAAGTGCAGATCTGATTGTGAAAGGTTGTGTCCCTTTCAAAGGATAGATATGATGAAGAGTTGCACTGTTTCAAAGGGTGCTAATTGCGAAAGGGTGTGTCTCTTGCCAAAGGGCATATATGATGAAGAGGTGTGACCCCTCCCTCAAACTGAGAGATATAAAGGAAAGAAATCAAAAGCAATTAGTGACATCACCATTGATCAGATCAGATCAGAACTGTTATGAAGTTACAGGCCGTCTCCATACTCAAACAAAGGCACCAATGAGACTGAAGGAGGAAAACAATAAAGAAAGCAGATTGAAATCACAGCAAATAATGAATTCTTTGTCATATCAGTGTTTAAGACGTTAAGACACTCTGGTATGTGATCCCGTGCACAATATTCCTACAACATTCTCTGCATACTATTGTCTGATAACAGTCCACTGTTATGTACATTTACACAGCATATTTTAGAGTTGCTTATGGTTATATATATTCTGGAAAATGTAATGAAATATGATGCTTTGTATGTATATATATATATTCTAGCCTGATTATCAAAAATGGTAGAAGATGAATGATTGCACTAGGAAGAACGGCGTTAAGGGTCACCTCTAAGCACGCCACCTCATATGTATGGCAGGGTCCACATGAGGCCAAAGGGGGGCGAAGGTGCTTTGCCTTTGGGCTTAGGAGGGTTAGACTTAGGACACCCTATTGAGACAATCTTCATCTCCCCTATGATGATGATGATGATTCATATGAGTACGAGAAGATGACTTGATCGAGGGAGAACCCCTATTAAGGCACCCTCTCAGACAGAGGGAGAACTGCTATTAAGGCACCCTCTCAGACAGAGGGAGAACTGCTATTAAGGCACCCTCTCAGACAGAGGGAGAACTATTATTAAGGCACCCTCACAAAATGACTTGATTAGGGAGAACCGTTGCTAAGGCACCCTATCAAGATAATTAGGATTCTTATGGTTATGACCCAGGACTTCTGATCTTTACATTACAGTGCTGTTTGCAAAATTATTTAAGTTTCATCATAGTAATTCTTTAAATTATAGTCTTTCTAATTTATGAATCATAGTTTAGTCTTCTTGTTTTACATTGTTAGTCAGCCTTCATTTTATCATGATCAGTTCATTCTTTACTTAGTATATTTTTAATTAATCACTTAAATATTATAATTGGTAGACTATTTCCTAACTTGTTGCAGGGTTTTACTATTAAGAGTTAAAAGGTACTCCCTCTTGTAACCCTCCTTTAATAACTAAGAATTATAATCTAGGGTAAACTAGGGTAATTTATAAGGGACATTACAGTTAGCTATTTCATTTTGTTAGAGAGGATGTTGGTGGTGTAGGAGGTTCGACAATCCATGGAGGTTTCTGAAAAGTGGAAGAAGTGAGCTGAGTCAAATTCAAAAGACGAGAAGAAAGTGAAGCAAAGCACGTTTGATAATGCTTGGTCGCACACTATGAGGTGGGAAATTCACATGTTTGTTAATATTTTATCTTTGATTTATTTTTTTTTTTAAAAGTAGCATTTAATTTTAAATCTTTTCATTTTGGCTTTTATGAACATACTATTAAATTTCTTTTTATTATTATTAGAATGTTGCATTTACTTATTTAGATTATAAAAACTATATATATTTTTTACAGGTTTAGAATAGTGTAGAACAAGACTAGGATAATTATTTCTAGTTTTATGATTGCATATGGCATTATTTTAATAGTTGAAAACTTTAGTGATCCAGCTGTAATTGGCTCAATAATTACAACAAACTACTTCAATTAAAAGATGTCCTTAAGGCAGGGATTGAAGACTACAATGAGAATGGAATTGTATGCATATGGTTATGACTTCTAGTTTTATGATTGCGTATGACATTATTTTAATAGTTGAAAACTTTAGTGATCCAGCTGTTATTGGCTCAATAATTACAACAAACTACTTCAATTAAAAGATGGGAAAGGAATGAGTCATGTCAAGTAGAATTCGTCTGTCTCCTGATGCATTTAGCTACTAATCATTGTACTCAAGATACACAAGCCTCCTGATTCCTCACTTCTCACCAATCCATTAAGTTGTTTTATATTAAATTTCCCACTTAGAAGCTTCATTTTCTCAGGTAATAATGTCACTATAGTGAAACATCACCTTTAGCAAACTACATGTTATCACTGAAAATTATCTAAGCAATATAGTCAGAATCTAAACTTACATAAAATGCGTCCTGTATAGGCCAACCACCTCTTAACCTTGTGATATCCTTTGTCATAACATCCCTCTCTGCTGCAGAAAGCAGTTCACTGAAGACAATCTTTGCTGATGTATGCTCAGCAAGGCAACAGGTCTTGAAGAAGTAAAGGAATCCTACAAATGCTTTATAGAAAAGTGGCAAGAGCTTAAAGCAAATTATAAGTGCAGTCTACAGGAACATAGAGATTGAACAAAAAATGAAATGCTATTGGACAGAAAAAAATTACTGCAACAAGAAAGATTAGATTAAAGAAAAAGATACTGCATTAAGAACTTCATGGCGCAGATGCTTGTCAGTAATAGCTACTGTTGCTGAAAGTAATGACTGTGTTATCCTGTCAGAGAGACTAAGAATAATGTAAGGACATTTGATAGATGTTGACTTTGGAATATGCAACCATAAAACACATTGGCAATAACAAGTAACCTGGAAACATCTGTTTCATTCAACTCCCTGCCTCTTTTAAGAATGAATTCTATAATTGCTTCAACAGTTCCTTCAGCTGATTGTTTGACCTTATCACAAATTGCGGCAACACATCCATGAAGTGCTGCTACAAGCTATTAAAGAAACATCAAAACAAATAAGTCAATGGTTCAAATATGCAAATATTTAATATTAAACTCAGTAAAAGCAACCACAAATTATCGAACCTGCGAGAAATTTTTACCTCTTCTTTTGTCAGTAAAATACAAACTGAAGATACAATTCGATGAAAGGCATCGGACTGGTCAATCATTGCATCCTGACAAAACACAAAGAACACTGAACGCCATTAATACATAATCAAAATCTTTACAAAAAATAAAAGGATTAATTGTAGCTATTTTAGAAACAAGGCCAGAGACATATCCATCACAATTTGTCCAATACAAGCTTTAACTTACACGGTTATAAATGGAAATGACATCTTCGAGGGCTGTCAAAGCAATGTATGATATTTCCCTGTCTTCATCAACTGTGGAACCAACTGGCCTTGGAAGTGATAATGAAATAATGAAAAGGAGATCAAGAATCTGCAATATATGTACTCTGAGGATAGAAAAAAAGGGTCCCAGGATTCTCAAGCTTAAAGATCTTATATAAGGAGAAGCATGGGAATGAAGATGTATACATTAAGTATAATGTTGCACTTCTAAAACTCTAATAAATGAACTGATTATTCAAACCTTGGCTGAAATTTTTTGTATTTCAGAGTTTGCATCTGCACAACGTGGAAGATACGCCATAACTCTTTCTCCTAGATTCAGGGATTCTCGGCTAGGCAGAAAAAATGCTGCTGATATGGATTAAGACAAACACCTTAATAATATTGAAAGCAAGAAACATCTCACTATAGCTTTCTGTATTTCCTTTCATTCAAGCCCAACATGAATCTAGTGCAATCATTAAATAACCTACCAGAAGGAATTCTCTGGCCAACTATATCTGTTGAATGGCGAACATGTATACAGGTGCCAAGGCAACCAAAACCACAGTGTCCACTTGAACAGAGACAACGGAACTTCATCAACAGTTTGTGAACAGTGACACAACCTCGTTTCCTTTGGTGATCTATAGGGGAGGAAACATATTGATCGATGCTCTTTAGTATGTGTTGTAGCTGATCAGCTCTGCTCTTTCCATCTTCCCCACTGCCAACATCAAATTTATTTATCAGAAGCAGAACTTTGAAAGGACAAACACATTAAGAAATGGACATTGACAAAACATAATCCTAATCCTTTATAGCCTTGCATTAGAAAGACAATCAGACTCAAATTGTAAAAAAATACAAAAGTATCCCACCAATCTCTATAAAGTATATAGTATCCTTTACAAAGAAACTGCGTTTTACAATGGTTGTGCTAAACACAAGAAATCATCATGCAGCAATGAGCTGTTATGCTCATTATATCCTTCACAGATAATTCTGACAATGAAATCAATACTCAGGAGCAGAATATTATGGCTCAACACTGGCTTTCTTCAATGAACAAATCACACATGCTAAGGGCATCACAGTTCATGAATTGAATTGTGTCCAAATAAAACAAGGCTGATTTTACAGTTCCCAGATACTTACTGTCTTTGAGAAACAATCAATGAGATTCAACAAAGCAAATTAAAATGGCTAAAAAGGCTAAATGGGCATTCCAAAAGAGGAAAGCAGGAAAACAGGAAAACATCATCACAAACTAGTGGCATCCACACAACTATACAGTTAACAAAATACATACCCATCATAACTGCCAAAACCATACCATTAAGAAGTTTTTAACTGATTGGCTAATAGAAATCCTTAAAAAATCTAACCAGCAGGGAGATTGTATGTCATGTCCACTTTTTTGTTCTTAGCTAGTCCATGCACATTTAGCCAGTTTCCAGGCCTTCCAGGCTAACTGGTTACTTAGGAAGAGCTCCAAAATTCTTGTAGAAGCTTTTGAATAATCTTGTAGAGCAATTGTTCTTGGGGTTGAATTCAGTTGGTTAGATGGAGCCCTTTGATTATTTTGGAATTGATTTCCAACCATTTGGGTGGTCTCCAAACTTCTTGGAGGAGCAGGGCATTTTAAAAAAGTCACGCAATTGCCTCCAATCATTGTCCCTAGTCTTAATTATCACTTTGATATGATCAAAATTGGAAAATTATATCATTTGGGTGCTTTCCACAACTTGGAGATATTATTGAGTTATTTAATTAATATTTCACTTAAGTTGTCTAATGTGGATATCATAAAATGGACAACTAAATATAATAGCTCATTTTAAAGGTATTGAAAAGTTATTTCTAATGGACACCTTGGAAAAGGGACATTATTCATGACAAAACATTATTATTCCTCAAAAAAGGTGAAAAGTGCTCCATTGTAATGTCCCCTTTTCTAGCACGCATTATATGATGTTGTCGTTAGCCTATTTCTCCAAGTTCCATAGGTTAGCTAGGACTTTTAAGGAATCTTGATGATATTTGGCCTAGTCAATTTCAGTTATAGGTGATTCTAAGATGTTTTGATGTGTTTTTGGGATACTTACTATTTATAGTAAGTTAGTTGGGCCAAGTCAGGATCATCAGTGGTTCATGAATAATATCTTGTCAATGGTTATTGATGATAATTGATTTGAGATTTTAATAATCATTTGCGATTATTAATTAATTTATCAATAAAGTTAAGTTATAAAGTTAAATTAAAATATTTAACTTTATTGATGTGGGAACTTAAGTTAAAAGTGAAAGTAATTTAAATATTAAAAGTTCCCTTTATTAAAGTATGCGGAGACATGAATGTTAAAGGGAAAAAGTATATCTTTTATCCCACATTGGGTGGAAAGTGTGTGAGCTCTCCTAGGAAAGTTATAAAAGGCTCTTAAGAGCTCATTTATGGACATGCTTGGTTTATTATTTTCTCTTGGAGATTTTGGGAGCTTTGGCTTTCAGCAGGTTTGAGGACAGAAACTCTCAAGCTTGGAGATTGTGGACAAAAACTCATTGTCATTTGGAGATATCATTTAGGTATCTCACTTGTGCTTCACATTTCTAGAAATGAAGGTACTGATGTTGTAAGGTATCTTTTTTGTTTCTACTATTCATTTGCTAGGGTTTGAATATTGTGAAGGAGTTTGGATGCCAAACTCGTTCAGCTGCATGTTGGACATTGTTGGGTGCTACAGTGATGTGAACGTTTCGTAAACAGTGATGTGAACAGTGCATGAACAGTGTTGCTACAGTGACACATAAATTTGTTGTCCAAAAGATTTTGATGATCTACTTGGCACTTCATTGACACCTCTTGCATCTAGGGTTTCAGCACCCTATTCCTAGGCTTGGACACATCTTTGGAGGAGTTTGGGATTATTTTTAGCTGTCATAATCTTTAGCCAAAGGGCACAAAATATCAGACCTGCATAAGGAATTTCAGACCATAGTTGAAAATCTCGGACTCGCCTCGGACTCGGCAAACCAAAAATTTGGACTCGGACTCAGACTCGTGAAAGACTCGGCAAAAAGAAAAACCGTAGTTTTACAAAAAAACATAAAGAAATTAATGCATTTAGAGAGCATAAGAGCCATAATTGAAACATTACACATGTCACACACTCATAGTTTCAAACTTTCAACTCTAAAATGTATAATACCAAGATTTCTTCAATGCTAATTATGCTGTTATATGGCCTAATCAGACTCGGAGGTTAAATTTTCCCTACTTCCATCGGCGCAATTTCCCCCTATATTTTTCGACAGGGGTTTGGGGGCAGTGCCCCCAAGTTGGGGTCAAGGGGCAGCGCCCCTTGCGTGCTCCCTGTCGCGATACAGGGCGGGGTTGAGAGGCAGCGCCCGCGAGGCCAAAAATACTTTTATTATTTTATAAAGGCATTGGGTGTTATTTTTCACTCCCTCAGTTATGCCAAATGAAGGCAAAAAAATTAAAAAAAAAACTCAATTTTAAAGCTTGCATGACTTTTTTTCTGGGTCGTGCGAATCCATCTGAAAGACTCGCGAGTCCATGCAAAAGACTCGTGCGAGTCCTTGCAAAAGACTCGCGAGTCTTTTAGATGGACTCACCAGGACTCGCCTCGCGAGTTGACTCGTGGCTCCCATGAACTCGCGAGTCCGTGGCGAGTCCATGAGTTTTAAAACTATGTTTCAGACATTATCTTCAGCCATTCATGTCATCAAATTGTGCCTAAAAGACACATTGAACTTTGTGTATGTTGATTATCCGTCTATGAAATGCATTTGCATGTTGTTGACACATTTCTTTGGGTATTATATGACTGAAAATTACTGTAACAGACCTGATAAACGTTGTACTCAGATATGATATTACGATAATAAAGTGAAGTTGATAGTGAGAAATTGTTGTTTTGGTTTACGCTCTCTCTGTTATCAATTTTGTATGTTCTTGTGTGTTTGGCATTGTAAACATACATCAAACAGTGCATGAATGGTGTTGTAAACAGTGACGTGAACAGTACATGAATAGTGTTGCTACAGTGACACATAAGTTTGTTGTCTACAAGACTTTGATGATCTACTTGGCACTTCATTGACACATCTTGCATCTAGGGTTTCAGCACCCTATTCCTAGGCTTGGACACATATCTTTGAAGGAGTTTGGGATTATTTTTAGCTGTCATAATCTTTAGACAAAGGGCACAAAATATCAGACCTGCATAAGGAATTTCAGACATTATCTTCAGCCATTCATGTCATCAAATTGTGCCTAAAAGACACATTGAACTTCGTGTATGTTGATTATCCGTCCATGAAATGCATTTGCATGTTGTTGACACATTTCTTTGGGTATTATATGACTGAAAATTACTGTAACAGACCTGAAAAACATTGCACTCAGATATGATATGACGATAATAAAGTGAAGTTAATAGTGAGAAATTGTTGTTTTGGTTTATGCTCTCTCTGTTATCAATTTTGTATGTTCTTCTGTGTTTGGCATTGTAAACATACATCAAACACAATCAAAACTTAGAAAATCAGACTTTATGATAGATACATGCCAAGTGTTTGACAAAATGTCAAACAAGTCAAATTAAAAGATAAGGGCAAAAAGGACGGGGGATATTACATCCTTAAAGTTAATTATTTTATTTTATAAAGAAATTTTTGGAGCACATAAGAAAAAAGTAATATCTTGTTGCTTTAAAAAGTTATAAAAGGATGTTGAGATCTCATTATATGTATTATTGATGAATTTAATTTTCTCTTCTGCATTTTATAGAGAATTTGTATTGTCAAAAAACTGAGGATGAAATCCTCTAGAGTTTGCTGATTTCAGTGGTGAAAGATCCTCCCTATCTGGTTTATGGTGGTTTCACTTCAAAAACCACATTGGAGTTTCAATGGAGTTTGCTGTTTTTTGTAGAGACTTTGACATTTAGTCTGGATGTTTATTCTGAGTTTTGGTGTTTGCCCTAGCTGGCATAACCACCCATATCTTGCAGGGAAAGTTGTGATATGGCTCCAACATCTTCAAATGTTGCATTCAATGTGTTTCTTATAGCTGAGTGACTCCATTAGGGTGAATTTTTTGTTTTGATTTCAAATTGGGTAAATTGCTAGTACGTGCATACCATACCTACAAGATAGTTGGAGTTTGGTGTGTGACTTTGTCCTTCTAAGTGCTAATTTTTGAAGACCTCCGCATTGCTGATTTGGGATGCCTTGTTCACTGGTGACTTTTGGCACTAGTTGGTGGTTGAAATTTTGGTGATTCAATGCCAATAAGGGGGGCATACTGCTCATCATCCATGCTGCTACAGACTTTTAGGCCTGACATGTGAAGTTGGGTATGGTTCAACTTCAATTTTTATGGGTTTATGACCTCTTCAGTGGTGTTGGGTATTAACCTTGTTCTTTGGACAAGTTTGAAGTTGGTCTTTAATGGAAAAGTGGGAGTTTGGTGAAATTATTTGACCATCAGACAGCTGTACATGATTTTCAGAACTGTTGGGTATGTTTTGTCTATCATTTAATGATCCTCAATAGCTTTTAGGTGGCATTGAAGGTGGATGTTGCTGATCGACTATTTGGGGGTTCTTTGCAAGAATGGAGGAGTATTATAGCATTCTGTGTAGCTGATTTAACCTGCAATAATCATTTTCCAGACCTGAAATAGTTCTGGAAAATAATATCCGAACTTCGAATTGATACTTCTCTTGCCTCTGAAGTTGGTTTGTGGTGCTGAGTGTATTTAAGGCTGATGAACAACCTTAGGAGATGTATTCTGCCTGTCTGGAGGTGTTTTACGTTGTTTTGCGTGGCTGTTTCACCTGTAACAACCTTGCATCAGACCTGCAACCAATGTTTTTAGACCTGTAATGGAGTATACAGCATCTATATAATGTCTATCTGACTTACTAATACTATGACTATTCCAGCCTCTATCTCAAGGTATTTCACTATTGTTCACTGTTTGGGCATTGGGTATTATGGGTTTGGGCAATTTGGGGAAAGTGACTTGCACAGTGCCATTGATATCAGCACATGTATCAGCTTTGTAATCCTTATCAGCAATTATAACAGCAGAAATATCATTGGCTGCATGTTTATGTTGAACTTTCATATTGTCCAATTTTTTTTTCTAAATCTAGGGTGGTTATTACATTGTATTACAATTTTTTATGTTGAGATATCTTACTTAGCTTATTAAAACTCGAAATAGCACTTATAACTTCACAATATAAATGGTCTGGAACTCCACCCACCTACCAGATCAAATTAGCATTCAAAGATGGTAATGAGGTGATCCAAAGCATAGTTCAAAAATTTGGACTCGGCAATTACTCGGGTGACCCAAAAAAATTTAAAACTTTTGATTTAACAAAAAACTCAGCAAATTTATTGAACATTGAAAATATATAATATTTTTGAAATATTCTTCAAAAACATGCATATTACTGAAATAATGCAACCTATTACTAAGTTCCTTCTAATATAGATCAAAATTAGAGTTCAATGCACTTCATAAACCAAAAATTTGAGTTCAGATTTTCAATACATATGAACTTCAAGTTTTGATATCAATTGAAAATTTTTAATACTAAATAGTAGACTCAAAATGATCTTCTGACCTAATATGTCTGACAATATTAAAATTGAGTTTATTACCAAGAGATATGATATTTCTAGTCCATAATAGAATTTAACAGTGTTCTTTTTGTCAATTGTGCAGAGATTTTTGGTATCATGGATCACGGAGTGTGATCCAAACTGTTGATACTAGGAATTTAATACTGGCAAAATAGGACAAACTTTGGATAAAATTTGAGAACTTAATTATAAATTTGTTCTCAAAACTCCATGCATTGTCAAGTTAAAAGAGCTATATAGCTCCAAATAATTGTTACTATTTCTACCGAATGATAAGATCTACATAAAAGTTATACCTTGTAAGTAGTATCGCACAAAGCAAAGTAATAAGATTGTTAATAAGAGGATCAACCACATCAGGAGGATCATTTGGCAGGGTGAAAAATCCAAGTGTTGCCTGTCAGAGCAGCAGAATAAACAATTGAGTTATAATAAGTCAGAAGTCAAAATAACCCTGGGTAAACAAGAAGGTACACAAAATAAGTCCATTATAACAGTCCATCTTGTGGCATTCATTAATATCATATTACCTTGAGAATATGATTCCTCGTTTCAAATATCAGCTTTGGCTCTACAGAAACTAGAGTAGTGCATGTATTCAGAGCAAGAGTCTGAGAACAACATCACAACCAATATTGCTGATTTTCAGTATTTCCAGTCTATTGACATTAGAAATTAACTTCAACAGAACCAAAAAAATCCTAAAACTGACCTCTATGGGAATTGAAATATGTTTGCTGTATTCTATGGACTACAGTGATCCTCACCTGTGTATGAAGAAGTTCAAGATTAGAATCTGTCAGATTCTCAGAACCATCTCCAGCCATTAATGTTAGAGTATAGTCTAACATTTGGTCTCTCCTTTTTAGTGGAAAAGAAGCCCCACTTTCAGCAGCCTTGATAACAGCACGCCCTGCATGGAAGCATACAATTAGTTACACTAAAATAGTGAATGAACAAAAACTAGTTCTCAAACTATTGATTGCTAGAATTTGTCTCAAAGAAGAATTTACTAGTTAAACTTACAGTTACTAGATGCTTGTGTATATGGAACATTAAGAAATAAATAATCTATGCATAAAAAAAAAAATTTGTTAGTAGAAAAGGACTCCTTAGAAGTAGTTAGAAATTGCAGAATAGAATGAGAATTTGCTGCCATTTCATTAATGAGGTTGCAATCCTCATATATGATGATTTTCCAAAAAAAGAAAAAAAATATGATTTACTTATTTTTAAAAGTCCTCTGGAATATTTAGCTGTTGACATTAATATAGTCATTTCAACTCCATTTGTAACTCAATATTTTAAGTTTCACTCTAAAAATTAGAACTGTGTGTACTGTTGTGCTGGTGAGTATCTGAATTTCAGTTGCTAGAACAGTATGTAACCACGAATATATTGGACTTCACTGCCTAAAATTGAATGCCTTCATGTGTATTATGCAAATGCAGAATCAAAGTCAATCCTAAAGTATGGAAAAGACTATCAAAAAGAGCAAACTGTCGAAGAAGCTATATGATGAAATACTCATAAAACCTTTGCCTCACCTCCAATACCAAAAATATTCAACATGTCAAAACTTGAAAATTTTGATGGCAAAAAGAAGCATGTTCTATCCAAGCTTTTCTCACAAGAGTGGATCATTTCTTTCAGACAAGTGAAGTAGTGAAACGGATAGAGCTATAGCATTCTTTATAGTTCCAAGAAAAAACCCCAAAGTGGCATAATAATATAACACTATAACCCTTAATAACAAAGCTGAACCTAATAAATAAGCCATGGATGCCTAGAAAATACCGCATGATGCTACAAATAAATTTTCCCACCTTATAATCTAGGAGCATTATTAGAGAATATACCCAAACTGGCTTCCAATGAACAGAATAAGGAATTTAATTGCCACCTTCACAAAAGAGGAAATCAAATTGGCAATCACTCAACTTCATCTTGATAAGGCACCAAGACCAGCTGCGTTTGTAGTGCTTTTTTTCTAGAAATGCTGGGGAATAATAAGGAAAGACATAAGAGCAGCAACGAAGTCAAGGAAAGAGAGAAAAATGTTGAAATATTTGACCAATAACTTCATCATACTAACCCCAAAGAGAGAAAAATATCCTCCCTTACTAACATCAGGCCTATTTCTATATGCAAAACATTCTACAAGATCATTCTGAAGGCTACAGTGAACTAGCTGAAAATGATGATCTTTGATCTAAATTTAGAAGAACAAAGTAGTTTTTGTAGACGGCAAATATGTCGCGTTAAATAATACTTTGTTATGTTAGTTTTAATAATTGGCAATGTAATGTTCCTGTAGGGTTAGTTGGTAGTTGCCGACGGTTGGTATCTTGGCCAACCGCCGAGTGGTATATATATGTTACATTGTAACGGGAATAGGATCACTGTTGTTGTATCCAGTTTACATGCTGGAATAAAATTTATATCTTTCTGCCATAATTGTTCTGTGAATTATATATGTTGTTACTATTCGTGTACCTGTTATTTTCTATTTATTTCTGGTAGTCTAAGAATCCACATGGTAGGGAGTGAACAGTTTCCTATAAGTGAGAAATCCTAGATGGAATAATAATCACCCATGAAGCCATAGGCTTCTTAAAAACAAGAAGTGAGGAGAGCATGATTGTAAATATTGACATATACCAAGCATATGATAGAGTAGACTAGAGATTTCTGATCAAGATCATGGAAAAAATAGTTTTTTTAAGGAATGGATTTATGCTTGTACTTTAAGTACAGAATCCTCAGTCCTACCTAACAAACATCGAGCTAGTTTCTTCGAATCCTTCAAGATGATTAAGGCAGGGTTATGTCACAACCCCTTCTATTTCCTACGAATAAAGGAATTAATTGAAGAGCTGTAGCCTATTTCTATTTCCCATAGGCTAAGGGCCAAATTAAAGTAAATAATTTCACAATAGCATTGTAATTTGGGCCCAAAAATCTTTCAAAAAGGGCAATTTATAATTTATTATAGACAACCATCTGAATGGATGTACATAGGCCTATGTATTTCTTTATTTAAAAAGTACCTTTTTCAGTTAGAGACAAAAAGTAAAATAATAAAGGGCCCAATTAGAGGCTGCCTATACAGGAGAGGGAAGCACCCAAATTAAGTCATCCACTCTTGTCATTATTGAATTCAATTTTCAAATTTCAACACTCAAAAGGCAAAAACCCCTGGTTGGTGAATTCCAAAGGATGAAAACTCTTTTTAATTCAATTTTGGATTTGGTGACAATAACCCTCATATCCATTTGTGACGATTCTACTCATGGATCAAGATTGCGGATATTTCAATTTGTACTTTCAAGTAAATCATTTTATGCTATCAAGTTGGCATTATTATCAAAGATTCAACAGTTTCAACTTTCAAGCTCATTCATTGATGTGCTTGATTTGAAACAGCCAATTGCAGTCATATCAGTATTTTTTTGGTTGGAGTTTCATGCATTCATATTGTTGCACCAGATTTTACAAGTTGCCACATTAATTACAAGCAGAGTTTTAGTGCCACTTTTCACCTCCATCAGCTACCACCATATCTTCTACCAGCAGCCATACATGTTGTCATGCCTGCTCCCTTATCACAGCAGTTCCATACACCTTTTAAGGCTATTTCTATGCTGTGCCAGCAATAAATCAACAGATTTTATTTCTGCATGGTTATTTCCAGCCCAGCACCTGCTTGTGTAGGCTGTGCAATCAGCATTTCAAACATTTCGAAGGGTTTATGCAAGCCTTACAGGTTGTACAGTTACTTGTAAGTGGAAACATCAATAGTTGCAAGTGAATTCTTGTCATTTGGCATCCATTTTCTGATCTATTAAATGCTGTCGTAAATGCTAAGTTGTTGATTGTTGATTGTTGATTGTTGTCAATATTGAATGCTGTCTATTGGTGTGAACAAGGCATATTACCTAACTAGTTTACCTCTTAGATCCTATTCACACTAACTTACTTAGATCTGCTTAGGGCCTCTTTCGGTTATTTCCTTTTTGCATCTTACGTCATGATTAAGAAACTTGTAATAATGTTATGTTGTTCTATCTCATGACCTTTCCTATATAAGCAAGGCCTCTCACATACTCTATGCAACCTTTGTATTGGTATCATTGTATTATTTTTGCATCCATAATCAAGAATTCATCCTCTTGCTACTCTCTTGTGAAAGGCTATCTTTAGTTTTGCATGTGATTATGGGAGCTTGAGTCCATCATTGACTCGTACATTGACATAAATGCTAAATTGTTGATTATTGATTGTTGTCAACATAAAATCTGCTACAAATCAGATCTGGTATTACATGTTAATTTCCAAGCTTTCTAGGCCTTAATTAATTTTTCTTCACTTATTATTATTATTATCATTTAATGATCAAACCTAACATCATATCAGATTGCTAGCATTTCTAATTAACTTCTTAACATTCTTGTTTACTGTAATATCTGATAAATTAAATAAATGAAGTAGTAATAAAGATGACAATGCATGCCACATACAGGAGTAAAATGTATCTTTATTTGCACATGAATTTATTACAGAAGGAGACCTGAAATGATCAGCCATGGCTTGGCGTTGATCTGACTAAGATCCTACTACTTTCCTTGATGATACACAATATATTTAAAGGACCCAACGGTTGCCAAGAGAAACACAACCGTCAACCAACCAACACTTACAACTACTCGAGAATGACAAACAACTTAATATGAATAATTAATACATAGTCAGATAACCAATATTATCTAACAATACACATTGTACGCTGACTACAATTCTATTTCCATATATAAATGAGTAGGGTTTACTTTGTTTCTATTATTTATTTTCAGTTTTCTGCATAATCAAAAAATACAATATTACATAATTTTCTAGGCTGCCCAATTGTAGGCATTAAAAGTGTTGATCATTACTACCGAACAATTAAATTAGGCAGATGAATAAACTTAATAGCACATTTTTTATACTTTAAAGAAGTACTCCCCAATTGGCGTAACGATATAACCATTTATAGCAAAGCTGAACCTAATAAATAAGTCATGGATGCCTAGAAAATACCTCATGATGCTACGTATAAAATATTTCCACCTTCCAATCTAGGAGAATTGCTAGAGAATATACCCAAATTGGTTTCCAATGACCAAAATAAAAAAATTAATTGCCCCTTTCATAGAAGAGAAAATCAAATTGACAGTCACTCAACTTCATTTGGATAAGGTGCCAAGACTTGGTGGGTTTCTAGTGTTTTTTTATCATAAATGTTGGCGAATAATACAAAAAGACATATGGGCAGTGGCAGAGCAGTCAAAGAAAATTTTAAACAATACCTTCATCGTGGTAATCCCAAAGAAAAAAATCCTCCTTTACTATCTTTGAGCTTATTTCATTATGCAACACAATCTACAAGATCATTTTTGAAGTATATGGTGAACTGGCTGAAATTGATGATCCTTGATCTAATTTTGGAAGAAGAAAACGGCTTCCAATGAGAGAAGGCTGATTGTAAATGATGGTATGCACAAAGCATATGACATAGTAGACTAAAGATTTACGATCAAGATCATTAAATAATGATTTTATGTAAACAATGGTGGGAATAGTATTTCAAGTCCATATTTTTCCATCCTACACAACAGAAATCCAGCTTGTTTTTCCGACTCCTTTAAGATAATTAAGGCAAGAGAATCCTTATCTTCCTTCATTTTCATAATAATGGTAAAGACTTTTGGCTTCACTATACAAAAGGGAAATTCTAGAACTATATGAAAATGAATAAACATCACAGACAGAGTCAATGCAATAGCACATCAGCAACTCGCTAATGATATGATTTTATTTGGTGAAGCTACAACAGAAGAGAAAAAAAAGTGGGAGACCTTTAGATTTACTCCAAAGCTACAAATGAAACAATAAACACTAGAAATCTGAAATCTAATTTATCAACAACAAACCAAGGACTCAAAAATTTTAGGAGTCACAATTGGAACACTTCCAACTATCTTGGTATCTCATTATTCCCCTGTCCAAGAAGAGTAGCAATGTGGAATCCTCTTCTGGGAAAATGTAAAAAGAGAATGCAATCATTGAAAAGGAGGTGGCTTTCCTTTGTTGAGAGAATCTTGATGTTAAAAAAAGTTATACCGGCTATCCCTGTTTATATCAAACTCTTTTTGGCACCCAAGTCACACCTTCCTTCATTCTCGCCTTCAAATCCTTCAACGATCTTTCCAACTACGCGTAGGAGTGCTGGTTATTGACTCTTTCAACTTAAGAAAAATTGAATCTGTTCCTCGAAGGACTCCACATTATGTATGAATCAATGATGATCACAAGTTAACACAATTGCTTTGCAAGTCATAAATTCTCTTCAACAACTCCTTGCATGATAATAGAGACATGTTTTATTTATTTTTTCTCATAAGTACTTTGACTCAACATAACAAAAGACTCTTTAAGTATTGTGGAATGTACCTAGCTCCTAAAATCTCTATTTAAGACCTACATTTAATAACACATATGTTTCCAATTTTGTCACATTTCCCGTTCATGCAACATAAGAACATTCAATAGCCCATATTTGGTTTTCTCACTCTATCCTTATTGGCCATTCAATAGCCCATAAGAACACAGCTTTTGGGCCTTCATATTATCCATATCGAACTGAAAACGTTGCTTATTTTATCCTAGACAACCCTGCTACATCATGCTTACCTCCCACCCACCCCTGCTTAGCCTTCTTGGCAGCCTACCCATGCTTACAATCAGTCTCAAGTAAACTATTTTGTTCCAAATCAGCAGTATTGCCTTCCTAACCAGCTCCAAAATGATGAAAAAATGGAGATTGCAAACATCAAAAACATATTGCTTGATTTCACAAAATAGTTTAACGGAATCAAGAGAGAATAGGAGTATAACTTGCAGCAAGAAGAGAGTGATTTTCAAGCTCAGATGGAGGCACAAGTAAGGTATGAGGAAGAGAAAATGAAGCAATTGCTTGCTCAAACTCAAAAGAAAAAATCCCAATCAGTCAATCCCCATTCCAAGTTTCGGAGTTCCTATTCCTTTGCAAAAACCTGCTCATGCACAAAATCTACATGAGAGCCATACTCCCAACCAGATGACACTCTGCGAGTCCTCTGTGAAGATGATGGAGTAACATCGTGTACTAACACACAACTCTCGGGAGAATCCACCACTGCCACAGAAGAGCTATCAGCAATCTGACTTGCATCATTTGTCATAGTACTGACTTCGAGAGAACCTGATGCAACAAGTGATTCTCTACTGTTCTCAACCCAAACACTCATCCCATCTGAGCCTACTGCACCAAAATCTGTGATGGATGTAGCTTCATCCTCAACATGTCCACCACTACAACCCATGGGTGTAAACTCATCACCAAGTGCTGCTTTAGAAAACTCAACTCTATCCGTAGATGGTGAAGATTGTGCTAATCTCAACACCACGGTAAGCTCCTCAACCTGTGACTGTGACTCCTGAAGGGCCAACTGGGTGCTCTTCAATGAGTCCATAATCACCTCAAGCTCATGGATGAGCTCATCAACCTCCTCCTCCTTTCCCTTCAGTGCATCATAGCAAGTGCAATCCCACTCAAGAAGATAATCCCTATCAACAAGTAATTGCAAGTAATTCTATTTCATTATCCCAATGGCCTCTCGTAGTGCATGGAACTCTGCAAGGGAAATGCCACTATCGCCGTGCTCATCTGACATAGGAGTACGCCAACCAAGCATAGCCCACATCTGATGAGCAACATCAAAGTGCTCTATGGCTATGACAATCATGCTATCATTGACCTTAAGTTGCCCAACCAAATGATGAGGTCTCTGAAACTCCCGACTGTTGTGACTTCGCCACACATCACCCCATCGCAAATGGGGTCCACCCCTTTTCGCTTGATTGGTTTAGTTGCTTTAGTCATATAGGGTTTTGATCCAGTAGCAATTCAGTCTCACAACAGTCTTCAAGTTCAAATTTCAACCTTCAATGCTGAGGAAGCAATTGTGAATAAACCTAGGAAGATCGATGAAGAACATTTTAACCTCCTGTAGATCAACTTATGTTGGTTAGAAACCAAATGCCTATTAAAAACTTAACTCCCAATGATGAGAAGGAGATTCAAGAACAACCTCAAGGGATAGGAAGTCGATCTTCCTTAGAAGGGAAATAAACGCTAAAAGGAAAGAGGTCAATTTGCATCTAAGGATAAAGAACAACTAACTCCTTAGGAAGATGAAGAATGAAAATATTAAGGCACAAGGATGGGAGTTGAAAAGTCTCAAAGCCGAACTTCCAAGGATGTGAGTCGGTAGAAGAAGATGTAAATTAACCCAAGATCGTGGGAAAAGACACTCAAGCAAGTAAAATCGAAATGAAACATCTACACTTGAGGGTCGATTAAGGCGAATTTAAGCAACCAAGAGGTTAGAAAGATACAAGTTAGATGAGATAAAATTCGCTAGGAAATAAGGGAGATGAAATCACCACACAAAGTTCAAGAGGAGGATGTTTGGCACACGTGAACAAATGCCTTCTCCCATGGCAACCAACATGATCAAGAATGAAATTTGTCAAGTTGCTGGCTTCCCACCCGCAGTCCAATGCAGTGAATTGATGGTGGAATGTGCAAAACACTATAACCCCGAAGAAAGGACTATAGTAGCATCCAACGGAATGGTCTTAGCACACCTTACAGAGGAAGCAATCGGAGAAACGTTTGGTATCCTGCACCATGATGGGATGGTTGAAGTTTGAACTGACCAGGCAAGAATCAGAAGCTTTCTTTGAAAAGGCATCGGGAAGATGTATGAACCACATCACTTTAGACTGGATGAATGGACCCAAGAAACCACAATCCAAGATACCAAAGAAGTTTATATAATCTGATTTCAAAGAGGAGTATGGTGGCATGGTGTTCTTGCTGAATAGGATCATGGGGTGTCCACAAGGAGCAATATTTGAGGTATGGATGTTTTGTTATGTGGAAGATGTTTCCCTAGGCTTGAAGATAATAAATTGGGCTAAGTTAATTAGTAATAACTTAGACATACAGCTGAGAGAATTGGATAGAACAAAAACATTTTACATGAGCTCCTATGTAGTGTATGCTTTGGCTAGGCACATAAGGTATAAAGGGTTGATATGCAAGGGAGAGGTAGGCATCAAAAAAGGTCAGCTCAAGGTTTATGATTGCTATCCTCAGCTACGGTTACATGAAAAGAAACACTTTAGGAGAGTCAATGATGTATTCACAATGTATCTCACTCGGTTGTTGCAAGGAGGACTCCACATGAGACTATCTAAAGGAGTAATGGCGTTGGTAGAAAAGTTTGGTTCGTGGTTCATAAAATTCCCCACCTTCTCATACATCAGGATTCAAGGATGTTCATACCATCTGTATCGTCTTCCACGATATCCTACTGATAGGATGGTACTACTTGAAGTAGTAAGGCAGCTAACGGAGTTTGATTTCATCCAAAAGGAGTAAGGAAGGCAAGGAATTTCATACCCTATCTCAATTGGTAAACTGATGGAAACATGTTATTCAGCCAAGGCCGCTGAGACAACAAACATAGATTTGGAGTTCTATCAACTGGGTGTCTACAAACAAAGATCACACTTTGATCCTTACAACAGAATGCCTACCATTGGAGGAAAAGGGTTTAAACAAAGAATCGATATGGAAGACTATTGGCCAAATCTTGTAAATGAGTTTGGGTTTAGAGAGAAGATGTGGTCCAGGATGTCAATCGACTTCATCAAGAAATGTAACATCTTCCCAATTCCAGATCAAGTTGAAGATGAAGGAGAACAAGTATTGCCACAATACAAACAAGAAGAGGATAAATCTATCTTAACACCTAGTGGGTCTCAACCTGAACTCACTGATATCAATACATTAATGAAAGATGTGTTGGACAACTCATGATGGTGGATTGAACAGCAAATCAATAACTTGAGGAGCCAGGGGATATCACTCACATATGGCAAGATGGATGAGATTCCTCCTCTACAAAAGATGAAGCAATGAAGAGCAATGAAGAAGTAAATAGTGAAGGAGAAGTTCAAGCCTCCAAGAAAAGAAAGAATACAAGTGTCAGAAAGGAAGTTGCTAGTGCTGAATCCAGAAGAAACAAGTTGAAGACCAACACTACCTCTTCAATCACAAGTACTTCCTTGGTAGGAGAGTTAGAAATGAACTGAACTTCAATTGAAGAAGGCAACTTGGGAAATGAGCAAAGGGTAGAACAACCTACTTGTGTCCAAGATAGAACATCACCAATTCCGAATTGTGTGGAAGAAGAAAGAATAATCATGATGGAAGATCTATAAGGTCATAATCAAAGCATAAGCGGGAATCAAGATGAAGCAACCATTTCAACCTTGAAGGAAGTTAGTAGAGAGCCGATTGGAAGAAGGGATAGAATTGTCTACGGTTCTTGATTGACTAAAGGATGAAAAAGAAAGCAAGTGTAGAAGTTAAACCTATTGGAGGCATAGATGATTTCTTTGCAAGGATTAATCAAGCTAAGGAACAGAAGAAGGCAAAGTCCTCCCACATCTCTAGGGATGATTTAGGATCACGCATACTACAAATAGGCAATAGCAGTCCCTACCGTTGACAAGCCCAGAGATAAGATCACCGCCATGGAGTATGAAGTACAAAAAGTTGACCTTGGACACACTACTGAAGAACAAGAGTTTCAAGAGGTGGGGGATAATCTCATATCCATTCGACAAAGGCTTCACAAAGTAGAAGAAAATAAGATTAAGGTAGAAGCAGAAAATGCAAGATTGAAGGAGTACATACAAAGCCTAGTGAAATCTATCAGACAAGAAGATGAAACATTTGTCCCACCTCCTTCCATCTCCCAGGAGCCATTTGAGAATCTTGAAGCAATGCGAAATTCAAACCAAGGATTATAGAGATGGATGGAATATATCTCAAAGCAAGCGGAAGAGTTTCTACAAGAGGTGGTGAGAATATATAATGAAGTGGTAATGTTTAGAGGGAGGTTTCAAAGCATGCAAAATCAGTGGGAGGACGTCCCAATGGCACAAGATAAGATGATTGCTCATCTCAAGGTGTTGCGATATACTTCGACTTGAGTAATGGTACAAGATGTTATAATCCAAGAGGGTAACATTTATGACTTCCATCGTTGGCATAGCTCTTTGATGATGATAAAGACAACACTTGATAAAGTAAAAGGAGAGTATGAAAGGATGGAGGAATCAATTAAAGGCATTCAATCAAGGATCCTTGCAGCATTGGAGAAGTTAATAGGATAGGAAATGAATGAAAAAGATGGTTTAGATCTTGAAGAGTTAAAGAAGGTAAAGAGTGCCTAGTTCCAGGGGTTAGAGTCAGTTCAAGAAGGCTAGTTGAATGATATCCTTTCACTCATGATCTTCATCAATCACTTCCAAAGAAGGCAAACAAAGTGGGAGAAAACTCTTGAGGCTTGTTCTGATTAGTTGGACATGGTAGATCTGCAACTAGACGCTTTGCCAAGTGTCGCCATAGAAGAACTCGATTCAATCATGTCTAGATTCGTTGCATACTGAATCAAGGAAAGGGATAAAGGAAACAAGGTTCTAGAAGAAGATCTGCTAGAAGATTAGTTCTCATTCAAATTTCTTATTGTTTCTTGCTCCTCATTGTTGATGATAAAGATAATGCTCCATTTTTGTTACTTAGTATTTAGTAAAATTGGTTGGAAACCCTGATTAGGGCTTAAATCATTTAATCTTGGCCTTTGATTTTAGAATAATCTCGGCCATTCATTCTTTTGGAGCTCTATATAAGCTTCCATTTTTTCATTTGTAAAGAGAGAGACTTGAAGAATTGTTGCTATTTTGCTGCTGGATTAATAAAAACATTGAAGTATGGTGTTTCTATTTAATCTTTGAAGCAGTTGCATGGTTATTCATATTCTCAATTCAAGTTTTAGATTTTGTTTAAGTATTTTAAGTTGAATGATAGAATGTTGTGTATGAATCTTGGTGAAACTCATAATCCACACCACTTGCAGTTTGTTGATTGCGAATTCGCCTTGTGCAGTCAGCCAAAATCCTTGTATGTGCTTAAATTCAATTGTTATTCAATCATTGATATGCATTAAATTAATGGTGTCTATGTTTGGTAATGATATGAAAATCATCTAACTTCCTTAGAAGACTGCATTAGCCTTTGCATAGATGTTCTTGCATGTTGAAGCAAAGAATAGTAGAATTTCACTAGAGGTCATCCTCCATCCTTACATTCCTAGGCGTAGTATAGTATTCCTCAACCCTCAACTTTTGCACTTTTTTATCAAACATTTAGAAGTAGTAGTAAGTCAGCTACATTGCATATCATTTGAATATCCTTCCTTGAAAGTTAGACATTCATCATTAAGAAGTATGTAAGGCCCCTTGGAGGAACAACAATCACAACGGCCAACTGTGCTTATCCACAAGTCGTGACCCGACATTAGGAACCTTGGAGTCTTCCAATTAATCACATAGTTTAGCATTTGGGAAGATTTTGCTCAAGAGCGGATAAGTTACTTTTGGGTATTTTATTATGTGTTTGATTGTGCCTAAAAAACACATCAACAATGACTCCAATGCAAGCTCTTTGAAAACAAAGTTTGCACTGTGATATAAAGTTGTATCAACATTGCCCAACTCATGATAAGAAGCATCGCGTGTGCAATCAACTGTGCACACATCAATAATCTAAGGTACTCGTGCTATGTGCCTTGTGGGATGGCTCAACTCGCAAGGTAGAAGCTGCTGTTATGACAGTATCTTCACACACTTCCACTCCCAATGTAACTGTATCACCATCCAGAGCATGATCCTGAGATTCAATGCCAACAAATGAATTTTCTAACTTGTTTTCTAAGGCCTGATTTGAGAAATCAGACTCATCATGACATGGATCCACAACATGCAATGCATCATTAGTACCTAATTCCTGAGTACATTCATGCGACAACTCAATAGTAGCATCTTGCACGTGTAGTCACTACCGACTCATGCTGATGCAAAGTTTCGCCATTGCTGTCATGTAAATCAGAACTGTTATGAGTCAAAATTCCCATGCAATCCCCATTCTTGACACTTGTATCATGAGTGCCAATACTCAAGGTCACTCCCACAACACTTCTGAACTTACCATGACTTTCAAATCATTATTATACTCAAGAGGAAGGCTGCTGTCATGAAAATCAGACTTGTTATCATGACTGATAACAACTTCTTGAGTGCCAATAATCACCACATTCTCCACAAATCTCACCTTCTTTTCATGTACTTGCTCCTCCTCAATCAAATAAGGTTTCACCTTGTCTTCACACTATTCAAAAACACTGCACATCAAAACGTAAGCAGCTCGAGAAGTCAATTTTTCTCGCCTATGAACAGCTAGAAGAAGTATCATAACGTGCTGAGAGATATTATCGATGTTATTAACAATGGAAGTCATGATATCTCTCATGTAGTCCTGTATATACCTATCATGCCCCAAACTAATGGATTGGACAAAGAGCTTGAATAACTGCAACACAAGATCATGCTAATCATAATCAAGCATGGCAACACATGATCTAACTTGTGCCATTAGCTCTAAGACCTTAACCTTCCGTGCATAGGTAGGACTCCCAATGTCTCCAATCCAAATCATACAATCAACGATCAGCTAAAAAACCTCTCTCATGGTGTTACCAGTATAAGGAGCCTGAGGAACTTTGATCCTAATGAACTAACTGTAGCATAGGGAAACAACAAGCCCGATCTCACTATTGTTATGCCTCAAGTACCTATGCTCACCCAACACTGTCACTGCAAGACCCATTGCTATATGAAGCACTACTGAAGGTGAATTCCCTACCATACTCAAACTTTCTTCCAGCCTTCTAAGAATACATAATGTATCGGACTATGGAATTTCACCAAGTTTCTCAACTTGTTCATATATTGTTTTTGCTAACCAATTCCAATCATCAGATACAATTTGTTTGTCACTAAGTGAACCCATAAATTAACTCTTGACTGGATAACCAAGAAACTAAAAATGCAAGAGTGTTGAGCACTCAAATGTATCAAATGTATGCTCAATAAAAATTTAATTCAAACCCCAGCTGGATGGCAGGAAACTGCTCTGATACCACTATAATATCCCACCCCCTTGTAAAGATATTTACGATTGATTTCTGCCTGTTGGTTTTTGTTTTGCTTTTTTTTTTTGATATATTTGCAATGCTGGATACAACAATATAATGCAGCAAAATAGAAGATATTGCAATAATAATTTTCAACTTAAAAACTAAGCATTACATAGGGAATACACAGCTGAAAATTCCAGATTTTTATATCAGCTTAGATAATTAGTATTTTCACAAAATATTGACAACCTAGTTCATAAAATATCCCCTATTATCTAAAACAACAATACCCATAAAATTTGGAGGTTACAAATTATGAACTCACATGTAAAATATGCCTTGAAACCCTCTGAAATGGATCCCAGAATGAAGTATAAAGTTTGCAGCAGTATAACAGCACAAAAGGTAGCTTTCAATGGATGCTTCTTTAATATTTTGAAAACTGCTCACAAACCTGTTGACGTGTATTTTATACACAATCATACACAGAATAAAATACCGACAGGCATCTTATCCTCTCTTGAGAAAATAGTCTCTAACTGCTGAAGATCTGCAAAAAGGATCAGTTAGATGGACTCCAAGGTTCTTTTAGTGGGATCTCCACGTGTGGACAAGCTTTTTTTAGTGGTATGATGTGATTTGCTGTTTCCTCCAAGGCGTCTTACGGATTCCAAAGGCTCGAAGATTTTACTAATTTAAAAGGAACTTTTCAAAAAATGGCAAAAGGACAGGGTTTAAGGAAGTCTAATCTAGCCTAACCCTATGAACGACTTAGCATGAATGAGATTTGGCAAGACTCAACCAACTTCAATTTTGCCATAAGATAACAACTCAATTGAAATTAGTGCAATCTTCTAAGGTAATAATGATGTTCAATGCATCAAAGACCAAGGACACTACTACGAAGGTACATATCCTAGATACGAAAATGCTTGAAGGTTAAGGACTCAAAATGTTTTCCAGTCGACCACGCAAGGCGTTCCTAAAATCAGCAAGAAGCTAGTGGTTTGGATTGCGAATCCTACCAAATATCAAATCTCACACTTAGCCTTTCAAATTAACAAACTACTTTGATTGAGCGTGATTCAAGTACATCCAACAACCATGAAGATAACTTAAGAAATTTGCAACAAAACACCATAACTTCAATATTTTATTGATTTCCAAGTCATCATATACAACAATTGCTTGAATTTCTCTCTTCAAGACTCAATCTTGCTACAAAATAAAAATTGCTTCTAACTCTAATCTCTCTTCTATCAACTATTATCTCTTACACTATTCACTATTATCAAATGAAATGAAAATGGGGGTATAAATAGCATCCCCAGTTACAATGAAAGGTCCAGATTGAAAGTAAATCAATGGACAAGATCATGACACCTAAACCCTAATTAGGGTTTGTTACAAATGACCTCCTTTTTACTGAACAATATTAAATACATAGCCAAATATTAAATTTGGCACAAAAATCTAGGAGGTATCAACCAATGAGAAATAAGATGTCATGTCATCTGTAACAACCTTTCATCTAGAATCTTATTCCCTTTCCAATTCTCTTTCTTAGCATATGCAATGAATTTTGTCACGATTCCTTCGATTTCTGTGCTTGGAATCTCGGGAAGATTCTTGATACTCTCTTCTAAGTGGATAACCTGATCAAATGCATCTAGAAGAGCCGTGTCCCAAGTAGGTTCAAGTTCCTTTGTTCTATCAATCAGGAGCATGGTGGCATACATCTGATCATACTGCTCATCTGTAACATCTACGTCCTTGCGAAAGATGATCTTGATTCTATCCTCAAATTCTTGTAAATCCACATCTGTCTCGACCTCGATCCTTCTGCCAAGAATGGTACGAAGTACCTCAAATACTCTGTCCTGGATCGGATTGATCACCTCCTCAACTTGACCACATCTAACACTGATGTCCTCGAAGAGAACACTCTTTATATGGAGTAAGGTTGACCACTGAAACAAACTGTGAGAATCACCTTCTAAGATCCTCTCTTGTGCTAAAATTCTTCTGGATGTGTGTCTTATTACTTTCAAGACAGGGATGACAACGTCCTTGGTATGGGCAAACGCAGCTACTGTTGCCATCAATCTGTGAATAATCTCAAGAACTTGGATAGCCTGATGGGTGATCTTCGACATCCTTGTAACAAACTCAATGGCCACCGTGTGAGATCTATCCATCCAACTACATGTACGCTGGACCAGGTTCCTGAATCTTTCTGCTTCATTGATCGATTGAAGGGGCAATGCCTGCAATGGTGATCTAACTGGATCCTGACGTCCCAAAGGTTCATTGATGTGACTGAAATATGTCCTCCATGCGCCGACCTCTCTCTCAAGCTTTCTATTCTTTTCTACTTCTTCTCTAAGCTTGTCCTTCAATGCCTCAAATGTGTCGGTGGCATCATCTAAAGTCTGCTCTGCTGTGGATGGTCCTAACTCAATAGTCTGTATATGATAGTCTTCTGCTAGGATCTCACCCTCATATTTGTCCGCTGCCGGTGTAGCTATCTGCAGTTTTCGAGATCCAGTCTCATCTCGAATCATCTTGGACATCTTTGTAGCCTTCTTCTTCTCTGTTGTCATATGTGAACGTCCCACGAGGCTCTCTAAATCAATTGCACTGTCCTCGTCCTCAATTACGATCACCTTAGTCAATCTTTCCTTCAACCAATCTGGGATATTCGATCTTGTCTCTTGAACTTGAATTTCTTTATGTACTATTTCTTCTTGTCTGGGAGGAGATGTTACTTCGTTATCTTCTTCTAAATCATAGTCTTGGAGAGATCCATCGGATGAAACATGCTGTGCCTGTCCTTCCTCCTGTCTATCATTCTGTACCATTGACTCCATGGACTCTTCCACTCGAACTGTTCTATCTTCTGGTCTGGAAGAAGTACCTGGTTCTTGATCTTTGTTGGCACCTTGCTTTTTCTTGGAAGACTCTTTCTTTTCTGATCTTTCCTTTCTCTTCGAACCTCTCGAATGGAGATTGCCCTCACTGGCACATCGAAGGTTACCTTCACCTGAATTCCTAGGATTAGGATTGCCTTCGCTAACACTGGCTCCACCTTCGGCTGGCTTTTCTTCCAAAGTAAAAGACATAGCTATGCCTTGTTCTCTCAACTTCTGATGCTGAACGTCTACCCATCTGCGAGTACAAGACAAGACTGGTGCCATCAAATCATCTAAATCCACGGCCTCGGGCTCATTCCAATTCAAACTTATTGTTTTGCTTTCTCTATCATATGAGGATTGGATGTGCCTGCCGTTGTCCTGAGCTTGGTCGGCCACTCTGTAAATCTTACATTTCCTGATGAAATCCAAAGGCAATCTAGAATGTATCTTTCGTTTCACTTCGAGATCATCTAGGAGATTCATCATAAAATCTTCAATTTGGTACTCATGTCTAAATCTTCTACCGACCGTCTCCTCTAAATGTCCATGTGGATCAAAACTATTCCTCCAAGCAAAAGATGAAAAAGGATACAAGGCTAACTCCTTCTCTGCGTCATCCATGGCTAAGACATTAGGACATACCTCAACTGAATTACCCAAAATAATAGGTACCTGAACTCCATTCTGATGTCTGTGTCTGAATGCCTTCATATATGCTGCCAACTGCCTTGTTACTTCAAGTAACACAATTCTGTCTGTCGGGTACCTTGGCAACATGTATGGAGGTAAAGGACATCCATGCACTCTAATGTAAGTGAACTTGGGAAACTGAATGAACCAAGCACCGTACCTCTTGATGAACTCCTGGGCATCCTGAGATAATCTGTTGTGAATCCCTCCTTGCAACGTCCTTGTGATGTTCATCGTGAAAGTATCATTGACTAACTTGTAGTTCTTCCCTGGTGGATGATGCAAGTAGGCATAGGATTCACAAACTCTGACCTCGCCGGGTCCTCTTCCAATCACTCCTCTGTGAGGTAGTCCTGCGTACTCAACGCTCTTGATTAAGGCATAGATGACGTATGAACTCATGTGGAAGGACTTAGTAGCCCTGAGTCTTCTCAACTGTACGTCTAAGCAATGGCTAATTATCCTAGCCCAATGTATCGTACCCTTTCCTTGAACAATCACCTGGATGAAGTAAAACATCCATTTCTCAAAATAGAAGGCATGAGGTGCTCCTGTAACTCTGTTGAGCATGGTAATCAAATCTCTGTACTCCTCCTGGAAATCAATCCTGTGTGGTGTGTTCGGTACTTTGCTCAGACGGGGACGACTCTTGAGTAGCCAGTTCTTGTTAATTATGCTTAGGCAAGCATTTGGATCATCATCGTACACTGATCTGGCTCCTTCAATGCTCTTGTATATCATGTCCCTGTGCTCTGGAAGATGGAAGGCTTCACTTATGGCTTCCTCTGAAAGGTACGCCAAAGTGTTTCCCTCATTGGACACAATTGTCCTGGACTGTGGATTGTAGTGACGGGCACACTCGATCATCAACTCGTGGCACTGAATGGCTGGAGGAAAACCGGCCGCCTTAATGATGCCACTCTCTATTATTCTCCGGGCGACAGGTGATGGCTTGCCGATGTAAGGGACCTCTCGGAACTTCTTCGTGCTAAAGTTCCCCAAGTTTGTATCTCCAATGTTGCTCCATTTAGACACGATCTTGGTCTCCACTTCTTCAGTCTTCTGATCTTCTTTCATGAGAGCCGAGCGACTGGTGGATGCTCCCGCCTTTGGGGTCGCCATACCTACACAACATTTCATTATAAGAAATAGATTTTGCAATAAATAACGTAAATAAGAGAGATAAATTTTTAGGAAACATCATGATAAGTCTCTAGAGTTATCATTTCCTAAAAAACAACGATTGAGCTAAGAGAAATTCAAGAATCAAAACTCAACAAAATTTGGAATATGACGATGAATGAATAAAGCAATAATAATTAAATCGCCATACCTCGATAGAGAGCTAACTCTAGAATGCAAAAACAAAATTCGCCTAGGCAAAATTTGAGGTATAAGATAATCTTCAATATGATTCCCTCAAAATAGACTTCGCCACCTCTGGAGAGAACGAGATCTTCAAGTATCGCCTTTGACGTGGTCTTCAAATTCGCACCACCTTTTGATAACTAATCGCCACCCTTGTATGAATGAAACTCGCACCACCTTTGGTCTTCAACGCAATTCGCACTCCACACTTCAAGCACACTTCGCACCACCTTTGCTTTCTTCAATTCGCATGAAGGAAGGTAAAATAATGATGTAGAAATGATAGTTTTTACCCCCCTTATATAGCGCTCACATCACAATTCACCCTCAAGGCCGACTTGATAAAATAAAGTAATTTCAAACGATTTTTAAATAAAATAACAAGGCCGACTTACATGCATGAGCGTTCTTATTCGACTTTTAATTATTTAATTCATTAATTAATTAAATGCCTTTTATTTTAATTAATAAATTTCGATTTTTTAAATCAAGGCAAAATAATTAATTAATGCAAAACGCCATATTAAATGCCAATTAAATAGGACTTTAAATCTTATCGAATTTTGGCGTTAAAATGAATTTAAAAAGGTTTATTTGGCGCCAAAAAATTTGAAAATGAAGTGGACGTACCTCATCGCCCTGGTCCCTTGGAGAGGGACAGGAGCGATCTGGGGTCTTAGAGCGCAAATCCTTCCAACGTGACGACCTTGATGCTTGTGTTTGATTGAAAATGCCTTGAAACGTCCCTCGCCACCTTGTCTTGACTTGTGTCGACCTTGAACTTCGGAGGAACGACCTTGAACTTGCGTAGGAAGTATCATCACCATTGTATCGCCCTGGTCCCTTGGAGAGGGACAGGAGCGAACTTGCTCTTGTGGTCTTCATTTCACTTTGCCAGGTTCCAAGTTTATATTCAACGGACTCGTCCTTCTTCACTCTATTCGTTCATGCCTTGACATTGTTTGTAACTTTGCAAGAAAAGCAATTATATCAAAAATCGCTCTGGTCCCTTCCTGAGGGACAGGAGCGAACTAGGCATTTAACACCGTTATGGACGTCCCAAAAATCTTCAATTTATATTCAACGCATTTATCTCATGTTTTCCCTTGTTTTTGAACGTAAACTTGCCTTGACCCTTGTCTGGATTTTGCATAATGAAGGAAATCGCTCTGGTCCCTGGGAGAGGGACGAGAGCTACAAGGTACCTCGCCCTGGTCCCTTGGAGAGGGACAGGAGCGATTTGGTCAATATAGGTCATTCTCCTTCGTTTTTGCATCTCAAATTATATTCATTTGGCAAAGTATCTTCCCTTGGACGTCCTCAAATCATTAAGTTTTCGAAATCTTGCAAGGACAAGGCGAAATTTGAATTGTAGCTCCGGTCCTTCACTGAGGGACAGGAGCGATTTTCCTCCTGCAGGCATTTCTGTGCTCATGAAAATCTTCAATTTATATTCAATGGAAAGATCTCGCCGTTCTCCATCACGTCCAACTTGAAATTTGCCTAGACTCTGCAGGGATGATGAGATATTTGAAAATGAGCTCCCGTCCTTCACTGAGGGACAGGAGCGATTTTGCTCCTACAGGCCAAAATAACAAGATTTTTCACATTTTAACACTTCACGAGGCGAAAACAAATCAATTCCAATGCCCAGGATCAAAATTCAAAAAAGTCAAAATTTGGTCAAAATATTCAATCGGACAAAAATTCACATTGACTGTCAACACTTAGACATATTTAAACTCTGCATTAACATTCCAATTGAAAATTAGACCATTTTGGCGAATTCATTGCATTCAAAATTTGCATCCTAGAAAAGGAAGCTCAAAAGCTCTCAAAAACGACTGGATTTTGGCTTGAAAAGGCAAAATTCAAAACCCTAAGGCTTGGCCCTAAATCCAGACAACTAACTAACTAACAAAACCCTAAAAACGAAAGCGAAAACGAGCGAAAAACAAGCAAAAAGAGGGGGTCCCCATTTGCGATGGGGCGATGTGTGAAATGGTCACAACAAAACCCTTGAGATCTCTTGAAGACTTTCACCTCCAATCTGCATAATATATTTCCCACGTGCCAAAGAGGGGAGGCACAACCAGCAATAAATATATTCAATGATATTTATCCTCAATAATGCTGATCTGCACTTAAAACCCTTGTAAACTTCTGAAATCTTTCACCAATAAAGCTCAATTGTGACTACTGTGTGCAGTCACCCTCAGATGATCTCTCACACCCTCAGGAAGCCAAATCATGAAGCAGCTACACTCTCCAAGACTGAATATTCTGGAAACCCTTGTTTCTTCTCTTTTCAGACAAACTCGTAAAAATACCAAGCGTAGAAAGAATCAAATTCACTTTTCAAAGCTTTTTATATTATTCAATTGTATTTGGTTTCATCTCAGATAATTTCATTTCAATTTCATTTACTTTTCCCTCCAATTGGTGCACAATAAAATAATATAAATTGGTGCAAAATAAAATAATATAAAATATATTTTAATAATCACTTATATCTCCCTTTAAATTGGCACTTAATATTATTCCTCATATGCACTTTATAATTTGACTTTATAAAATACTTTAATATTTGGCCTCCAAAATATAATTCATTAATTGCACTTCAAGTCACTTAAATGAAGGGTCATGGCCCCATTGAATATAAAGTGACTTTAATAATTTTATATAATTTAATTATCATTAAAGTGCCCTTTTATGATAATAATTCATTAAATGCTCAAATATTTGCCAACCCAACTGAACATGAAGATTGACATTGCATCTGAGGCCTGTCCAGGTGCCTTACTAAATATAGTCAAACGAAGGCCAATCCTGAACCAAACTGAGCTTTGATGAAGAAGAAGGCAACCAGAACTGCCAAACAGGACCCTCTGAACAACTCCATTAGCCTACGAGGGTCAAATGCTAGGCTAATCCTCCAAAAACTGATGCTCGTGAAAATGGGGACATTACACACATTCACAAAAAAAGTTTATTGAACATTTACAACCATCGTCCAACAAATGTCTTGATGAATGTGGACACCTCTTGTCAACACTTGTGCGCCATGTCAACCACTCCATATCCTTTGTTTTGTACACCATTGCTTGGTGTCGAAAGACTAGGCAATGAGAAAAACATGGTGGAGAAGGCCTTGACCAAATGGCGACTCTTGATCTCACCAAGTCTGCTAATGGAAATGAATGACTTGAACCTCACCCTCAAGGCTTGACTATGTGAATCAGCTCTCTCATAATCAATATGCAAGCTTGTGGCTGCAACTATTAACTCTATCCCAACATAGAACCTCAAAGTGCCATCATCACGATGCATTTTCTGGTTAACTATATTTTCACTTCCATATTTTTCCAAGGGTTGTGACAAATTAGGCTGGTACCATGCATTGCCAAATGATATTTAGGTCCTCAAATCATGGTAAAGAATTCTAGAAGTCTTAGTTTTCATACATTTATGGGTAATGTGTCCTATCTTAATTTGGGAGATCTGGAAGGAATGTTGCAGCCATATTTTTCAAAACAAATAGATGAATGATCCTTTCTCTTCTAGTGAATTAGAAGCAACAATTAAAGAAGTTGTGAACTCAAGGATTCAAGATCAATCCACCAAAAAGATATTAGCAAATTGGTGAAGTCCGAAGTGTCCCATAGATTATGGGGTCAACGAAAATGAAACAAGAGGAAATCCCCAACCATTGCCGAATGGATGGGTTAAAAAAGAACTTTGCATGGGAAACCAAAGGAAATTATAGAACATTAGGAGATGGCTGCATAATTAGAACTGAAGAAGGATAATTTGGACAGCCATGGAAAAAATGCAAAATGGCACAAACAACAAAGTTGAAGCACAAGCCTATGTGCTTGGCCTCTAGAAAAATAAAAGGAATGGGTTTTCGTATGTGAAGGTTGAAGGAGACTCCATGACAATAAGGAAAAGAGCTAACACCAAATTGGAGGCTTGTAAACATCCTCCAAGAAGCATGGCAAAGGACTCATTGGAGGAATACACGATTAAACATATTACTCTAAAATTGATAGAGGTAGATTTGCTAGCTAATATAGCTACTAGCCTACTACCAACCAAGGATGCACAACTAGCAACAAAGTGGAGGCATGGCTAGAATTTGGGTCCAAATTTGAATAGTTGAAGAATTGCAAGATCACGTCAAAAGGTGAGCCTAGACCCCAACAATGGAAGATGATAAAAAGGTTGAAAATGCAAACAAGGGTGCTAATCACTCCTAACATGAAACTTGAAAGTTATGTGATAAGATGCTGAAAAGTGGAATGGTACAAGGATGGGGGACAAAATTAAATAATAGAGGAAAACTGAAAGTAGTTGCCATTCATAAGAAATGGAGAACACTTCAAGTGAAAAACTATTATAAATAAAGTAAGGAACCCTCAGCCAAAGTTAAACAAGAGGGTACTGGAAAGAGTGACAAGGTAGCTGGATTATGGAATGATGGCATTTGCAATGACTTAGGTATCGATTCAAACTATGTAACTGGCAATAAAGTAAACCAATAATGCAAACAAGAGTTAAATGACGAAGATCCATATAAAAGATCAAAATACATTGCAAGGATTATGTAAAGATGCGGTCCAGTTTCACAACCAAAAATTTGCACTTATCCCAATGTTTAATAGATGAGTATTTTGTCAAACAGTTTGTGTTCATCCTCCTGTGTAGTTTTCTGATTTGCAAGTTTATGTGTGGTTTGTTTGGATGGATTTATAATGCAATGGACTCACATAAACAAAATGAGAAATAATTACACTAACTGGAACAGCTGGTAACATTGATATTTTATGCAATAAACTTCTCTAATAAGAGTAGATTACAGAGATTAAACATATACAAAGTCTGACGTTATTAACCAGCAAGATTCACTAATTGAGGAGGCTGGAAACAAAGTTTAATAACAATATCTTATCTCTGGACTATCAGCTATCTTCATAAGGTCTGCGTCTGGGTTATTGGTGCTCCTAAATGCCACAAAGGCCAAGAATGGCTGCCAACACCTCTAGAAACTCACATTCAGCAGCCAGCATATCACAATCGAATTGACCCAAATCTGCCCTCAATAGTGATGCCTATCATTATGTGTTTGACCACCCAGCTTCACAATAAAACACCTATCAAGATTTGCCCCTAGTGCCCAGCAATGTCAACTTTGGCGCCCAGAAATAGAGGTGACCCTCATGCCTTGTTGTAGGGATGTGTGGCAGCCAATGCAAAGGTTGCTACTTGCCCAATTCACTGACTCTAGAAATCACCCATTAACAAATGCCTTCTCTTTGAACAATGACATACCAATATTTTCCTATAAATTCTAGCAAATAAATTGATAATTTGTCTCTCCTACAAGACTTCAGAAATTATTGATTCTTCAATCATTAAACTCCTTCATGAAACCTGTGTGATTCCACCTGCAATCAGCTAGGATAGACGTCTCACTACCAAAACCAATTCCATTAGGATTTTTGTCCCAGGGCTTGCTCCAACAAGAAGCTCAAATTCCACAAGAGAAAAAATAAACAAGCATGAGAAAATGAGCTCTTAAATCCTCTTTCTATATTTTCCTATGCAACTTTCTTAAAGAGAGATTTTAATTTCCTGCTTAAAATATTTCATTAAAGCACCTTCATAAAGTGACTTGTAATGTTTCCCTTTTAGCATCAATTAATGTATTATCCAATATCTCAAACATATCAAAAAATGACAGGAAACAAATGAAGTCCATGAGGTGATAGTGTAAATCAGCCATCAATTTTGAAGCACTTTGAATGAATGGTGATAAATTCTCAGTGTCCTATCAAACTTCTATCTCTTGCTCTTGTGATGACTGACTCCACTGAGGATTGCTGATGTCCTTGCAACATAACTGCTGGGAAAAACCCTGTAATAAAATCCTTGTTCTCATGACCAAATGATGGAAGCCTGCCCAGCATTGTACAAGAGGACAAGTCTTTTATCTTCATCTTTGAAGTATTTTACTTTTCCCTTTCTCAACCATGCCTGAGATTCATTAGCATTGGAAATACTTTCTTTATTTAGATTTGACAACTCTCACCCTGTAAATGGCACTCTTCAGCTGTAAATTGCAGACTGTATTTAGGTGCACTTCTGCAGTCTTGATGCCCCTTTTTGGTATTTTGCAGTTTTTAGGTTAATTCTCCTCAAGGCACATTGAAAGTTCAGTTTGGACACTTTTTAAAGTTTGAAAACCTTGGCTAAACCTTATAACCTACGTTACCCCGAGTTTCCGGGACGGGGACGGCAGGGGACGGTGCGACGTGTTTCTGGGATGACAATTTTTTTTGCCAAATTTGGGGACGGCAGGGGACAGCAAAGGGGACGGCTATATAAAATATAGGAAAAATTTAAAATATATAGGAAAATTTCAAAATTCTAAATGTTCATATGAAAACATGGATAAAGCATGCATACATACATAATATTCATATGAAAACAATAAAACATGGATATAGCATGTGTATGATACTATGAAAAGTTAAAAACATTTTAGAATGTAAATTCTGAACATACAACATTGTTAATACTCAATAGACAATATGCAATTATGCATTCATAAATCAGAATTTCAATTCATTCGCATTGTCAATATGCATATCAATAGACTCGGAGGTTAAATTTTCCCTACTTCTATCGACGCAGTTTCCCCCCATATTTTTCAATGGGGGTTTGGGGGCAGTGCCCCCAAGGTGGGGTCAAGGGGCATCGCCCCTTTTGACCAATTTTAGTATTTAAACATTTCAGCAAAATAAGCATTATGGCACACACTTTTACATTTTTGTGTTTTGGATTCTTGATATGTATGCTTGTAGAGGCCTGTGGCAACTCTTGAGAATGGAAATGTGTTGGAAACCCTACAGAAAATATGCAAACCTGTGATAAACCAGACAATAGGCTTGAAAAAATGGTATTTCAACTCTTTTCCTTAATCTGCTGACATTGAATCTTGTGTTTTTGTTTGCAAACACAGAATGAGGGCATGATAATGTACCAGCTACCTGTAAAACTCATGCACCCTTAATATATTTGTCATTTTTCATCTTTGCTCAAACCTTGGCCTCACTTTTCAATTATATTTTTTAATTAGTGCTACCTTCTGTTTCAAGCCTGGTAATTATTTTATAAACTTCTGTCTCAATATACTTTAATTCCCTTCCGCATCTTTATTTTATTTGATTTCACATCCTCTAAAGGAATTTGAAAACAGAATGACTCAAATTTTCATTCTAAAACATCATTATGCTTCCAATAGTTTCCTTGATTGACTTGGTAGTTTGTTGTCTCTGTTTTTATCTCCATCAAACCTTGCTGGTTTTAAAACAAGGAAGAGTTACAGATATCTTTTGTTTCTTATATGCTTTGTTACTTATTCTAACAGTTCTCCTTCATGTGGCAATCTTAATTGGCTAAGTAAACATCTTTTCTTCCACCAGGTACCTCCAATCAGCTCCAAACCCCACCTGATAATTGAATTTACCTTGTAATCCTTCTAAATGTTAGGTTGGGCTAATTGTGTCTGGACTGTGATTTCAGAAATAGGAATTCCATCAATCAAAATCCAGACAGTGTTTCAACCATGCTGATCTTCGAACTTCTCTTACTTTTTGATGAGTCCTTGCCTTTGACATACATGTGTTATCACCTATGTTCTGTGATCTTTCCAGAACGAGGATGGCAGGAAATGAAAGGACACATTTCAAGGACAGAAGATCTCTCTGGTGAAATAGCAGGGGACAGCAATTAAAACACAGGGAAAACTTTAAAATATAGGAAATTTCAATTATTTATATAAGGCATTCATCATATCCATTATATAATCATATTACTTAACACTAGAGCTGGATTAAAATTTCATTGTCATCAATTGAGTTTTCATTAGCAATGTGCATATCCACACACACACACACATGCATTAATATATATGGGTTCACTTTTGATAAATTTTTAGGAGAAATAACAAAATTTGTTTCTTTCCTGAGCATTGAGAGTGCAATAAGAGAAAAAAATTGTCTGCCATGAAAATAAATGAATAAAAACATATTTTAGAAGTAATTATGTTTGCGATGTTGAAGATAAGAAGCATACTCTAATAGATGGAGCTTCACACTAAATCAGGATTGGGTTCAAAACTTCGGATATCCCTGCAACTGCATATGGTGAATGGATCTGTGTGCTGCTTGGACATCCAGTAAAGATATTCCATCGATCTATGATTTACTGCTTCTGTCGATAGTTCTTCCATGGATAGTTCATAATTTTTGGTATGAAGTCTATAGAACTTTAATTTGATCTATATGTGAAGGAAATCAGTATTAGATTCATAAACTTAGTAATATGCGTGTTTTTAAAGCATATTTTTAGAAAATATTGCATTTTTTGGTGTTCAATAAATTTGTTGAGTTATTGCCAATTTTTTCACCAAGTGCCAAGTTTTTATATTTTTTGGATCAGCTGAGTAATTGCAGATTCCAATTTCTTAAAAGATGGGGCTGAGTGCCAATATTTAGGGCATTATCAGACCAGCAGAGTCAGTTGTGGATGGCCCAGGGACATTGCAGATGTGTCCCTATGTCCCCATAATGTGATCGCTATGGGGACAGCCAGAAAAATTGCAGGGACATGCCTTTATTTATAGATGGTTATCACAGGTCTGATTTTGAGGCTGTAGCTCCCATATAAGGGCATAAGCTCACAGCACACAATCAGTTTTATCTCCAATGTTTGGTTCACTAATCTAAGCATGCACAATCTCTGAAATGCTCTTACTAACATAGAGAATCGAAATCAGGATATCACATCACAGATTATAACCCCAAAAAGTACAGCAGTAGGTATGAAAGTGGTGACTGAATGCAAACAGGAATATGACAATGTCACATTTATGCAACTCAAAAACTCCACTAAGGACTAGATAAATGGAACTCCTTAGTGTCACATCAGAACTATCATTATCTAACAGCTTCTAGGATATCTTAATAATCAGCAGTTCAACTTTTAATTCAAAACATATTATAATGGTTTCCCTATTTCTTGTGCCAAATACACAGAGTGCCCTTTTGTTCCCTACAATATTGAATATAGTGGAGAGCTTCTACAATGAAAAATCAAATGGATAATTGAACAAAAAGAGCGAGTAAACATCCCTAATAAATAACTGATTGAGAACAATGAGCCTTTTCAAGGGGAACAAATACAATCGATTATATAAGACAACAAAATATGCATTACTGCAATCCTTTGAAACCAGCATTTTATCAATAAATCGAACACCAAATGCCCCAAAATAATTAAAGAAAAGTATCTGATACTTACCTATGAACTACAAAACTTCTATGCACTAGTATATCATAATCATATGTTTTTCTTTCAAAGAAAATATCAACTAAAACCTAGTTATAGCCAAAGACTGTTCCTTAATACACAACTGATTTGTACCAATAATATGATTCTCATAAAAGAATGTGTCACTAGATTACAATATTTTCTAAAAATAGTTCGAAGTATCTTGACCTTATAAACAAAGCTCATTCACCTTACCTAAGCTAACTTACATTAATTCTAATTGTAGGCAGAAATAAGCATTCAACAAATCAAAAACAGTCAGAGCATATAGGAAGGAAGGCATTAAAAAATCCAAACACTACATGTGAAAGTTTTCTCAGGTCAAGGGACAGCATAGTAAGAATAAATAACCTAATAAGTCAATTGCAGTGATGACTGCTTGCTTTGCTTCTGCCTTCCGCACATGAAGAAGTCTTGAAAGCATGTTTGTTCCCTGTGATGAATTCACTAACACAATAGTAAATAACAGTAGAATCCTTCGTTACATATTATATATATCAATTCATGCAAAATGAAGAAGAATTAAATTTCATATGAATTTCATCAAAAACACATTGCTTGCAGACTTCAATTTAGAAGAATTTGACCTGTCATGACTATATGTAAGAAAGGAAATATGAGATGTAACACTACTGACTACTCGATGAGACAGGTTTCTTACATTTGAGATGAAATGTCTTTTCTCCATGCCGAAGAATCGGTCGAAAAATTAAAAGGGAGAAAAAAAAAAACTGTTATTAATGAATGGAAATTCAGTGCCATTATAGACTTTTCCTAGCCTATGAGATGTAGCCTATTAGACTTGTTTTCTTATCAATAGTTGTAAATATGTCATCCTATGAGATCAATTGAACCACAAAGAGAGCTAAAATACTGATGATTTATGATATACAACTCATAGAAAACAATTTTTTTGCAGTGTTTGCATAATTCATGAGCATGAGAAGGTCCCTCTTGATTTGGGCAAAAAATGAAGGGAAATATGACTTTCCTTCACTCATTCACTCAATCAAACTTGTTGATTGCAAAAGACAAGCTAGGCTTGCCATGTTTGTGTAGAATTCAGCAGTATTGTGGATAACAACAAAGTTTAATGATGACATTTGAAATAAGACACAAAAAAGTCAATATAACCATCTAAAAGGTTTTCTAACTCCATGATTGTCTTTGGTGATTTTTGTTGCTTAGTTTAGTCATGATTGTGACTACAATTTTGTATTTGTAACTTAAAAGACTATGTTTTACTTACTAGGTGCCATTTTTGTGTCGCTTCGTTAGTAAAGTCTTGAAAACAACTTTCCTGGAGGTGCTTTCCCTTCTCTTTTCCCTTAAACTCTGCAAATGACGACTAAGGCATGTGCTTTTTCTATGTTTGTCATTTGAAAGCAGTGTAATAAGACTTGGCTGGACTTGTAATGTTCCCTACCAGAAGGCTACTTGTTTCCCAATAATTATTAAAAATTATTATCTCTTAAATTAAGTTATTGAGATTGGAAAATGTCTAGTTCCTCATAATACAATTAATACTAATCATTTTTAAGGGTTTGCCCTCAATTCTTCCCTAACCCTGACGAAGGATGGTGGAATTATTGTGGTAGGGCCCTTGGAAACAGTCTACATGTAGGACCCCTCAAGGTTTCATGAACACCTGTTCATGCCCACCTTGGAACTCTCCCTCGAGGCTTCAGAAATATATGTCCTTACCCCATCTTGGGACTTACCTGTCTTGTGACAGAATTACTCCACCTCTCCCTACACAAACCAACCTATCCTTATGAAGGCATTAGCAAAAGATCAAGGGCTAGACTATCAGTATACTAACTTCTCGTATATCATGAATATACATGAAATTATGACTGTCATACATATTGCAGTCTATATTAATATTACTATTAAATTCTGCATAAGAACATTGTCAAGCTTCATATAGTAAGCACATCCCCATGCATACCACCAAGAACAAGAATGTTACTGCCTGTAACATTATATCATAGATTGTTAGATAGCTGTTTATGTAGTCAGAAGGGATATAGTTTGTGTTATTATCTATAAACTTGAAGGGATGGAGACTGTGGAGCAGTAAACTCTGTTTTAATGATGCAAATCTGAAGTATGTAAACTATGTTTATGCTTTTTAATTAAATGGGTATTGGCCCTTCTAGTAGTTTAATTATTAAAAAAAAAGACATATTATCGAGTGAGGAATAGAAAATTAAATTGAAAGTTAATGTGAAAGAGATTGGATTGACATTTTCATACCTCAGTTTTTAGTGAAAGTAATTATAACTGAGACGACTCTTTTTTTCTAATAATTGTGTATGGATAATTTTCCATTCTAGAGTAGTGTTCAAAAGAGAATGTTAATTGAATACAAAGAGTATTTATTGATTTCACTCTTGATATAGTTGTGAGTGTTAGTCCTTGTCTCTCTATTTTACCAATATCAATTGTTGCCTTTTGTAGTGTTAGGCCTTGGGATTTATGCATAGTAATTTTGTATGCCATGGATAGCTATATTTACTGAAAAATAATTGAATAATATTAATTATGAATATACAGCGTATATCAAGGAATTACAAGACGACATTCTAAAAAGAACAAACCGTTAATATTAAACTTCAACATGAAGCTAAAAAAGCTTAAAACGCTAAATAAAGCTAAAACGCTAAAATCTAAAAAGAAAACTATGTGTTCTTTTAAAAGAAGCAATAGTTTCACTTAACGAACTAAAAAGCTAAAAAGCTAAATGACGATTTATAAAAGAACTAAATATAAGTGACTAAAATATAATTAAATATTCTAATAAGGTAGTGAACCTTCCCTGAGGGTTGTACCCTTCCAGGTTATCATATTTTGAGAAGTGAGCTCTAGGCAGTGTGCCTGAATGCATGTGCATTCTCCACTGTAATATTTACACATACTACTGCAGAGTATCATCTTATTGTGGGTAGGTTCCCACCGTGGTTTTTCCCTTAACCGGGTTTTCCACGTCAAAATCTTGGTGTTATGCGTGTTGTTATTGTGTTTATCTTTGTTCTTGCTGCAGTTGATCAGATCTGATATTGTGCTTGATTTGTTTAATCTGGCGAAAACTGATTCACCCCCCCCCACCCCCCCCCGGCTTCTTAGTTTTCCTTCATTGTTGTTGCCAACAGGAACACCCATCATAAATCCAGATAACCAAAATCTCACGTGAACTTCACGAATTACAGATGATTTTTTATGACAATTGAAAAAAACCAACAAACAATTTTTCTAGGAAAATATCGTGAAAACCCTCAGACAATTTTTCAGGAAAAAAATTGTGAAAACCCTCGGACAATTTTTCAAAGAAAAATCATGAAAACCGAAGGACAATTTTCTTATCAAAAAGCATAGAAGGCTGACTCCTCTTCAAAATGTTGTTCTGCAAAATGAGCCTGCACCTGCTCCTGAGATCCTCCCTGGTTAGATTGCACAGATGCCAACAATTTCCTACAATCTTTCTTCATATGGCCAAACTAGTAACAGTAGTTACACAGTACACTTTTCTTCTTTGAAGACTATTGAGGTTGACCTTGTCCCATTTGTTGGAAGGACTAAACTTTACCCTTATTCGTATCTAAAGCTTGAGCTGTGAAGGCCTGTTCAGTGGACGAACTAGTGTTGCTTCCAAATTGTGGCTTCCGTCGATCCTACTACAGAAGCTTGTTGCAGAGATCAAGAAACTTCATATCGACACTAGTAGAAGAGATATTGAGCGTATCAATGACATGCTCGTAGGATCGGGGAAGGCTTTTTAGCGTGATCGCTACAATATCCTATTCCCCCATCTTTCGGCCAATAGCTTCCAGCTAGTTATGGATGTCCTTGATCTTCATAAGATGTGCTTGGATAGATGTCTTCTCATCCATCATGATAGAAAACAACATATTCTTCAAAAAGAAAGATCGTCTCTTGTCAGATGTCTCATGAAGACCCTTCATGAGATCCTGATAACTCATTATTAAAACCTGATTGCTTGTCTACTAGTGACCTGATATGGGAGACTTTGTCACTTGAATATGCTAGCCATTCCTTTGTGGCATGTTTATGCCTAATTTCCATAACATCTCCTTCCTAACCAGATCCATCTGATCAAATTTATTGCTAAAGCCATCTAGATGCTAGTCCTTGAATGTTTTCCAACTAGATTCTAAACACTCACAACTCCTCCATGACTGCCTACAGGCAATTATTTATATGACTTAAGCAGATGGAATGATAAACAACATGAAGTTCAACCACATAAATACAGAAACATGGCTCTGTTTTTAAACAAAAGACAGATCGAACCTCGTTAGTTTTAGCCCTATAAAAGCAGGCCACCTCATTTGGTATTGCAGCAGCTCACCAGCCGCAATTCTATTACAATGATAAAAAGTCTTCATTCCTTTAGCAATCACCATCCATACAATTTGTTATTTGAGTGATCTGATTTAGTTTGGTGCTATGCAAGTTCGTTGAAATACCCTTCATATGCAAAAAGGAAGTCATTGGATCCATCATCGTCCATGGCACAATCTTCTTGCTTAGCAGCAAAAGTTGGATTCAAGGGTGCATGCTACCATGGATTGATTCCCCACTCAAAACGAGGGGTTGCTACTTTTCCAAACATGTAAATGGTTTCAGTGATCTATTCTTGTTTTTCTCCCTTCAGTTAGTAGATATCATACATATTCAACTTGTAGTATGTGTTTCCATTTTTTGTGTTGTGTTTGCTGTCATTGTTGTTCTTGTTTAGGTTAGGTAAGTCATTTGTTTTGGTGTTAGGAAATAGGCTTCACTTTTTGCCCAATGGATAGGCACCAATTCTTTAAACTAGGGATTCTAAGGTTCTCCTATGGCCCAAGAATGTTCCATGATGCCTAGACAAAGCTAAATGTTGCACTCCTACAAAAATTTAAAAGAATATGTTTTTTTATCCTTGTCATAGAATTAGGGCCGAGCTGTTTTTTGAATATGGCTAGAACTAAGGAAAGCCAACATGATTTTATAGCGATAAAAATAATGAGACCCAAACTCTCTTTTTCATTGGTTGTAACCCTATTTAAAGAACAAGTCAGCCACAGTGATAACTTTAAGAAACCCCCCTCAAAAAAAGATATTAAATCTTGGCGAATTTTTATTTATTTTGGATAAAAATTATCATTTTTATTGGCGAATATTTCATTTTTTTTTTTTTTAAATATTAGTTTTATTGGTGAATTTTTTTACATCAAAATTATTTGGTAGAAAATCTTGGCGGATCTTAGGAAATAATATTAGTATGCATTAGTTACTATTGCAAATAATTTCCTTTAAAAAAATAAAATATTATTGAAAATTAGAGGCATAAGTTGGAAATCATTAATGAGTTTAAAGGTTAGACACTACTTTATTTAGTTAGTTCCATGGATTTAAATTAATCTAATAAACTTGTTTGTATTTTGTCAAATAAAATGTACTTAAAAACTGTAATACTCATGGGGCCCAAAATTGTTTTTATACCATTGATTTCCATTGAGGTCAATAATTGAAGAGCAACTCAACCCCATGAGGATTACAACTTGTAAGTACAATTTACCTCATGGAATGCAATGATGGTAATTAGATTATATTTTGAATCAATGGTGGCAACTAAAGATTGCTGATAAAACCCTAAAGTAACTAATAACTATGATGTATTATTGGCGAATTAATCTAATTTTTTACAAAAAATTATAAAATTTTGGCAAATCTGATCCAATCATGTATAGAATATTTTGGCGAACCTTTGAGTTCAGAATAAACTCTTTGGCGATTTAAATAGGAGTAAAATAAAATTTTGTAAAAAGGTGGAGATTTAGGTCACCTACAAACTTGAACTATTAGCCAAATTTTGATTTTCAATTTTTAAAAAATAGCCAATTGGCGAATTTTAGCCACTAAAAAAATCACTGGTCGGCCGTCTTTCTATAAAAGTAGGGTATGCAGACTAGCCTAGGGGTGAAACGAACAACTACCCAGGCTAGTGGCCTCTTGCATTCACTAGTAATATTTAGATGTTAAAAATTAATATTCACAAACAAAATTCCTCTGCACTCATTACCCCTGTATTTGCCATTGATATTAATATGATAAAATGGAGACATCAACAAATAAAACATGCATCCATTAATGAACTCAGCCTTCTGAAAAATGTGTTTAAGAAGAATAAAACTAAAAACAAGCATGCAAATGAACATGACTGTTCATTACCCAGATTAAATCAAAAAATTTCTTCTACCTTATTACTCTTTACTTTCCACACCCTTTCCAATCGCTAGTGACACAAGGATTTTTTTATTTTCCATTCAATCCATATGGTTCAGCTTTTAGCAAACCTGATGGTGGTGACTGCAAACTGATTTCCATGACCCCTTATTTAACTATTTATCTATTCCGTGCTGCTTTTATTGCCTGGTGACTACTGCTCTTTTTCTCTACTGATTACCAATGCATGGAAAGGATTTTCATTCAGAAAAAAACATCCTATTTATCATTTACAGCAATCATTTATCATTTTGCAATATCTTTTACATTGCCCCTATTTGCTTAGACACCATACGGCTCAATGCATCAACGATAAAAGTCAATGCATTTTTGGCAACATACCTGCCAAAGGTTCTAGCTTTTAATGGCCATTACAATTAAGATTGGTTCATTTATACTCCTGTTTTGCTTTGTTTTCATTTCACATGTATTTTAGTGCTGGAATTTAAATATTATCCAAGTGTTTGATGAAAACCTGCATAGAATGGTGATACTAAGAAGACATGCTACCTGGAATATAAGTTATAGTTTTAAAATAAAATAATGTTCTCAAAATACAAAATACAAAATCTATGAAACAGGCTTAACTGGCACTATTTTCTAATTTCCTTTGTTTAATTTACCAAATATTTCCAAAAGGGTCTGTGTGCACAAAAAAAAAAAAAAATCTCCTTAGTTTTCATGATTCTTTGTTTCAGATGATTCAAGTTTACTCGTGCACCCAAATGCTGGAACATCAAACATGTCAAGTAAGAAGTTTGTGAGCAGAGTAAAGCTGATTTGCAAAGCCACCCTTCCAATCTATGAAGATACATTTGCACCGCATCACTGTAACATGCATATTGAAAGTTCCCTTCACCTCTTCATCACTTGGCTAGGCCACCTCACATCCTCTTAGACTAAGTTTGGTCTTTCACTACCCTTCCTCATGTAGATTTCCATTCATCATAATCTGACGTCCTCCACTTATCTTTCTTTCCTCTTGTGGAATTTGACCCACCACTATCCATCCACCTCCATAGAAAATATTTTTCCTCTTTCGCTTCCCACTTGCCAATATTCTCATCATACCTTGGGTCCTTCAACTGACTTCCCATTATAAATTTTAGAAAAAACTCCATTTCCTCCTTTGCTACAACTTCCATAGCAACCTTCCATAGCTCCTGCACTTCTGCTGAAATGAAATCTTCTTGGCAGATTTTCAATCTTCATGATTTCCTCGAATAACTCATTCAATTTTCTTTAGAAGGCTTCTTTGCTTAGTTAAAAACCATTGTTATATTTTGAAATTCATGTACCTTCTCTTTACTTTATACACTAATCTTTACTGCACCAACTTCTCCTTCATCATATGCATTTGCATGCACCAATCTTACTTACTTTTGAACATCCACTACAACTACCTTCACCACCTTCTTCACATCTTCCAAAAGACAAAGTACTACTGCTATATCCATCAATTCTTCACACGTGGCTATGAAGATCCACCATATGGTAAACAAAGAATAAGGTAAATATTTTATAGTCGGCAATGTAATAAATAATTGTGTTTTGTATTTATGGGTGTTATAAAATATCCGCTATGGATATTCGCTCCAGTTTTTACCAATTATTCCACAGGAATTCAAAGAACAGTTTGCATGAAAACTGATTTCCATTCATCAAACTATATTGAAAAAACATATAATTTCAGATTGAAATAGAGATCTGAAATTAAATATGAATATTATTATCAAAATAGATAAATCTTTACACCCTTCAGCAGAATAACAAAATTAATTTTCCAATTGTAGCCACAGAAATTATAGAAAGATTGAATGTACTGAAAGCTTCCCAATCACAGATATAGGATGTACAGAAGGATTGGAAATCCATGTACCAACAATAGATATGCCTTAAATAATCAACAAACACCAGCCAGAGTAGATCTTTCACCACCGTAGCTAATCTTCTTCAAGAGGGATTTTGTCCTCAAGAAGGTTGATATGGACCAAGTCCAAATCTCCAGACCCTCATAGAGTTACAACCAAGAAATGAATAAACCCAACATATCTTCAAATTTACTCTCTCAACTCTTTTATAACTTTCTGAATGTCCCTTGGCCTTCCATTTCCTTTTGTCTTTTCATTTTTTTTTCTTTTATTTCACTTTTTGAATTAAAGGTGACTAAATTTGATTTCCCACTTTATTATGTCACTCAAGTAATTATATAATATTATCCTTATGATGTACCTTTTTAAAGGAGTAATATTAAATAATTACATTAATGGCAAATTAAATAATTAAACATGCTTTTAATTATTTAAATATATCTTAAGCCAAAAGGGGACATTACAAGTCCTCCTGCCCAAAATTTGCTTGTCCTCAAGCAATTAGCACCAGGATCCCATACCAATCTTTGAGGCTGCAATGATCTTCTGTTAAGAACACTGCATACTACTGTCACCTCCTTATTTCTCCGAAGAAACATTCTGATAATTATCTATAAAAGATCGGCAAACTCATCTTCAATAACTGATGAATCCCATGTGATCCCAAGATTCCAAATTAGTCCTAGGAAAGAGCCACCATGTTGACGCCGCACCACTCTAATTATAGCAAACTAACTTGTGTTGTCAATCTGTATCCTCAACTCCCAGGACTCCAAGAAGTGCCCATCATAACCCAAACTGAAATATCTGAATTCAATGCTAGAAAACAAATGTTGAGCCAACATCTCAATGGAGTCTATATCATCATTGAAATTGAAATCAACCAATGTAGTACTTAATACAGTTCCCACCACCATCTGCATTAAAACTTGTGAAGACTCATCATTAATCTGCCCACAATCAAACCAAACAAAACTTGATTGCTAATCATAGGGAAATGCACTTATTTGCATGTCATGCATTGTAATTATGCGAACTGCTGTGGGAATAGAAGCATTACTAGAATAAAGCTCACAACTCCCATCCTGTCTCAATACTATACTATTGTGCTCAGCTTTGTCTTCATCATTAGAATTCGATGGAACTCCATCATCTAACTAAAAAAAAAGATTGTCATGAATCACATCATATCAAATTCAAACAATGGATTATCAATAATTTCAAACCATTGTTCTTACTGATCCAAATTTCTAATTTCTAAATTTGGGCAATGCTGGTCTGAACAAAAAGTTTCATGTATGTTGTCAAGCTCTTCAATCGTCTCCTGGATCTCCTCGACCACTCCCTTATTCTTTTCTTCCCAAGATTGTTTAGTAGCAATAAACTGATTCCCTATTTCTTGCAGGGTCCTTTGAGCAATCTTCAACTTCTTCTGACTTTCCTTATATAAATCTGTGGCCTCTTCTGCAACATTAGTTGCCACATCTCTATCATGAATTACATGCAAGAAAGACGCCTTGATTTCTTCCATATTATTCTTAATTGATCGTAAATCAGCAAGGGAGATGTTAACCTTATTTTGATCTCTTGGTATGTTATGAATTAAATTTTCCACATACTTGTGCGTTGCATCCACTGTAGATAAAATCTGAACTTTTTCAGCTGATACCAAAAGATGTCTTTACCAATCTTGATCACCCACGGATGATGAACTGCTGTCATGCTGCATGATGAAATCAAAATTCTTCTCAATCGTAGAGCTGTCCCCAATCGGATGTGCCTCAACCTTTATCTTTGCAACAAGAAACTGAGAATCTAAAGCATTAGAAACACTAGGACTTTGCTCTAAATCAGATGCAAGCAAGCGAAAATCAGATTTGCACTCAATAGAATCAACACTTCCAATATCAGTCTTACTACATGAATCATGAGGAAAAGAGATTTCATTTTGCATAGCTAAAGACTTGTTTTGGAAATCAAACCAGAAACCCCCTGTGTCATTGAAATGAAAGGATGAATCACCAACATCTCCATTTCTAACCTCAGGTAGCGCATTCACTATTTCTGAATTTGTATCAACTTCTTGGGCATTCAAAGTTGTTGGTTTGACCACTTCATTACTTTCATTTTCAGCTTGTATCGATGCATTAACATCGAAAGGAGTATTTTGAAGAATTGACACATTTCCATCTTTAGGCAAGATATTCCCTTTGTTCTCTGAATTGAATCTCTCATCTTCCATTTTCTGCTCTTCTTTTTTCAAAATAGGCTTCAATTTTCCCTCACAAGAACTGAACACATCTTGGACTAATTCACCTACAAAGGAAGAGACAACCCACTCATTTTTTTGAACAGCCATTAGCATGAATAATAGGGGCTGAGATATAACATCACTCTCATTTATACATAAGATCATAATGGTCTTCATAGTTGCAATAATATCTTTGTCATGTCTTCCATTGGCCGTGACCAAGAAATGATGAAACATATCATAGATCAAATCATGCATTTCCAAATCTATTAAAAGATTGCTAATTCTGATTCCTGCAAATATTTTTAGTATAGAAATTCTTCTTGAATAATGAACATTCGTGAAATCATCAAGATCTTCAACACTGTCTACGATCAAGTGCAATACCTCTCTCATTGTCTCATAATCATACGGAACTTGAGGTGCCATAATCCTCGTGATTTCACTCAAACAAATTGCAACCATAATTCTTATATCATCATCTGAATGGCTTAACCATTTTGGCTGACTTAGGAAAGTCACTGTTGGAACAAGAGCTTTCTCCAACAAATTTGAAGGTGACTGTCTGTTGTGACCATTTCACACATCGCCCCATTAAAATGGGGACCCCCTCTTTTTGCTTTTGTTTTGCCTGTTCTTCTCTCTGCTTTTAGGATTTTGAGTAAGTGAGTGAGTCGTCTGGACTAGGGTTAAGCCTTAGGAGTTGCCTTTTGATATTTTCAAGCCGAGTCCAGTCTAATTTTGAAAGATTATTAAGCATCCTCACTGAGATTGCAATTTTGAAATAGCCTGAGTCTGTCAGGAAGTTGAGTATGTCTCAGGATGGGTCCAGTCAGGATTTTGAGGGCAAATTCAAGTTAGGTCTAGGGGTTAGCATTTTAATGATGAAATTATACATTTTGTCCGGGCAAACTCTAACCAAATTTTGGAAGCAAGGTAACCGATTCCTGGACTTGAAGATGACTTAGCCTTGCATGATGAAGTGATTTGAAGACCTAAATTTTGATATTTTGGCCTATAAGGGCAAAATCGCTCCTGTCCCTCTCTCAGGCACCAGGGCGAAAGTGATATTTTATGCATCTTGGTTATTGACTTGTTTTAATCGTTTTGTGCAGGATCGCCAGGGGATATGATCGAACGTGAATTAAAGATTTTGAAGATTTTGAAGACTCAAAATGACAAGTTTTTTAAGGTTAAGACCAAATCGCTCCTGTCCCTCACTGAAGGACCAGGGCGAAATGGTTTTTGTAGATCATTTTGGGCCTTGGTTGATCGAACTGAAGCATCAAGGACGCAATGAAGGATGAAATGAGCATAAAGGAGTATCCAGACTTCGTCGTTGACAACGAAAGATTGAACTTTGGGCCTAACAAGACAAGTTCGCTCCTGTCCCTCACCCAGGGACCAGAGCGATTTTCCTCAAACACACCTTCTTGGACATTTTTTGGATTTGGACTTTTGTTCATAACTTGCGAAATGATGGTATTTTCCCAGCAAAGGAGATTTGAGATGAAAATTATGAAGATTTGACCTTAAGGACCAAAATCGCTCCTGTCCCTCATTGAAGGACCGGAGCTTGTTTTTTAAAGTTGCACTGTCCTTGCAGGATCAAGACAATTTTATGATTAGAAGAGATCAAGGAGGGCATGTTTTGTCCATTGAATATAATTTGAGCGACCAACTAGCAAGGAAATATGCTAAGATGACAAAAATCGCTCCTGTCCCTCACTGAAGGACCGGAGCTTGAATTCCAAGTTCGCCTTATCCTTGCAAGATTTAAATGATTTCGCGATTTGAGAAGGACAAGGAAAGTGTGTTTTATTCGTTGAATATAACTTGAATGAACCACAATGGAGAAAATCGATCCAAATTGGCTAAGGCGCTCCTGTCCCTCTCTCAGGGACCAAGGCGAATTTCAAAGGTAGCTCCTGTCCCTCTCCTAGGGACCAGAGCGATTTTCCCTCAAGACAAGTTTTTGGCAAAGGTGAAGCAAGTTTTACATTTGGGATGAGTAAAGGAAGGCATAATCGATCCATTGAAGATAATTTTGAAAGATTGCAAAACACAAGTGGAGCCTATTTTGGCCAAGGCACTCCTGTCCCTCACCCAGGGACCAGGGCGAAAAATGCATTATCAAGTCTCCCCTTCCAAATTTGGTCGAATCCAGGCCAAGGCACAAGATGGCGATGACATTTGAAAAGCTTCAAGGGAAAACAAAGTTGCAAAGACCGCAAAACTGGACGAGTAATGGTCAAAGCGCTCCTGTCCCTCACCAAGGGACCAGAGCGAAATATTCAAGTATGCCTAATTTTAAAATGCCACTTTCGTTTCAAACATTCAAGATGGAGTAAGCAATGACGTTTTTCGCCTTGAAGGCAATTGGAAGTTGACACGATCAAGGGTTTGTACCAAGAACTAAATGGCGCTCTTGTCCTTCACTCAAGGACCAAGGCGATTTTCATAAAAACAATCATTCCCTTCCAAAGCCACGCCAAAGCAAGGTTGTACAAAGTCAAAAATGTCTTTCGAAGGGCAATGAACAAGGAACCAACCCTAAAAATTGACTAACTTAAGCACAAATGCAAAATCGCTCCTATCCTTCACTGGAGGACCAGGGCGAAAATCCTAAGAAGGTCAATTTTGCCTTGAGAAAACAAGCAAAACACGCATAGAACGAGAGATGATGATCATTGCCTACCTCACATCATGAATTGGCAATTTGGAAAATGAAGTCCAAAGATAAAAGGTAGAGTGCTCCTGTCCCTCACCAAGGGACCAGAGCGAAATCTTCATATTTGCCTGATTACCTAACATTTTGGAGTGCTACTTTCGTTTACAAGACTCGAGATGGATTAAGGAACAACGTTTTACGCCTTGAAGATAATTAGACATTGATATGATTAAGGATTTGTGCCATGGATTAAAAATCGCTCCTGTCCTTCACTGGAGGACCAGGGCGATTTCTATAGAGTCAATCATTCCTTTCCAAAACCACATCAAGGCGAGGTCATGCAAAGTCAAAATTGTCTTTAGGAAGATAATGAACGAGGAATTAACCTCAAAGTCGACAATTTTAAGTTCAAAAGCAAAAAAATCGCTCTTGTCCTTCACTGAAAGACCAGGGCGAATATCCTTGGAAGAGCTCATTTGGTATTGGAGAAACGAGTTTGGCATGCATAAAACAAACAAGGAAGATCATTGATTGCCCTGCAACGTGAATTGGCGATTTAGAAGATAAAGATCAAGGGCAAAAGTAGAAAATCGCTCCTGTCCCTCTCCAAGGGACCAGGGCGAAAATGTTCCAAGGTACGCCCCTTCCAAAGATCACATGAATTGAACTTAAAAGTTCTAGATAAAACGCCATTTCGAACATCAAGGATGAAGTTTCAAACGTAAAAATGAAGGATGGAGGACCAAAATGCATGGGCGCTCCTGTCCCTCTCCCAGGGACCAGAGCGATGTTGATAGATGTCCCTTATTCCTCCCATGCTTAGGCGCCAATATTTTTCAAATTACATTAAAATGCTAAATCCGCTAAAACTTTGGAATATTTTTTAATTAAATGGGCATTTAATGAGTTCGCATAAGGCATTTAATAATTGATTTAAGCCTATTAAAAAATCGAAATTTTAATTGTAAAGGCATTTATATTAATTATTATTAAATTAAATAAAAAAAGGAGAGCGCTTGGGATGTTATTTTAATATTTTTATAAAGCTCGGCCTCCTCTTTTATTTAATTTTTGTTTATTTTTGCCTATTTTCCAAGTCGGCCTATGGGCAATTACAAAGCATGAGCGCCTATATATGGGAGGTACTTTGAAGCATTTTAATCCATCATTCAATCATTGTTTAAATGCAATTTTGAAGAAGCAATAGAGGTGTGAAATCTCATCCAAGTAGAAGTGCGAATTTTGAACCAAGAAGGAGTGCACATTTTGTTAGAGGTGGAGCGAGTTTCCCTCAAGGCGTTGAAGACCCAAAAGGTGTTGAAGTTGATGAAGGAGGCGCCTTTGCTAGAAGACTTTGATCTTCATTTTGCCTAAGCGAATTTCTTAATTTTTGCATCGTTTTTTAGAGCTAGTTCTCAAAGAGAGGTATGGCAAGATATCCCTTGTTCAAATTTTGAAATTTTGAATTTCCAATTGCATAATCATATTTAGGAAATGATAATTCGAAGATTTATCATGAAGTTTCCTAAATTTAAAGCTTAAATCCAATCTATATTTTTACGTTCCAAGGTATATTACTCATTATGAAATGTTGTGTAGGTGTCAAGATGGCGACCCCAAAGGCAGGAGCATCCACCAGTCGTCCATCCCTTATGAAGGAAGATCAAAGGAATGAAGAAATGGAGACCAAGATCGTGTCAAAATGGAGCAACATTGGAGATACCAACTTGGGAAACTTTAGTGTGAAGAAGTTTCGAGAGGTCCCTTACATTGGAAAGCCATCACCTGTCGCAAGGAGAATAATTGAAAGTGGCATTATCAAGGCGGCCGACTTCCCTCTAGCAGTCCAGTGCCATGAGCTGATGATCGAGTGTGCCCGCCATTATGACCCACAGTCAAGATCGATCGTATCCAAGGAAGGAAACACTTTGGCTTATCTTTCAGATGAGGCTATCAGTGAAGCTCTCCATCTGCTAGAACATAAAGATATGATTTACAAAAGCTTGGAAGGAGCAAGATCCATGTATGAAGATGATCCAGACACTTGCTTGAGCATCATCAACAAGAATTGGTTACTCAAAAGTCATCCTCGCCTGAGCAAGATTCCCAACACACCACATAGGATCGACTTCCAGGAGGAGTACAGAGATTTGATAACCTTACTCAATCGAGTTACAGGGGCTCCTCAATCCTTCTATTTTGAGAAGTGGATGTTCTTCTTCATCCAAGTGATAGTTCAAGGAAAAGGAACAATTCATTGGGCTAGAATTATTAGCCATTGCTTGGACGTACAGTTGAGAAGACTGAAGGCTACTAAATCCTTCCACATGAGCTCGTACATCATGTATGCCTTGATCAGGAGTTTTGAATATGCAGGACTACCTCACAGAGGAGCGATTGGAAGAGGACCTGGAGAAGTCAGAGTTTGTGACTCTTATGTTCATTTGCATCATCCACCTGGGAGTAATTACAAGTTAGTCAATGATACCTTCACAATGAACATCACCAGGACACTGCAAGGCGGGATTCACAATCGGCTATCTCAAGAGGCACAAGAACTTGTAAAGAGGTATGGTGCTTGGTTTATCCAATTCTAGAAGTTTACATATATTAGAGTTCATGGGTGTCCTTCACCTCCATATATGTTGCCAAGATATCCGACAGACAGGATAGTACTACTTGAGGTGACTAGGCAGTTGGCAGCTTATGCGAAGGCATTCAGACACAGGCATGGAAATGGGATTCCTGTACCTATCATACTAGGAAATTCAGTTGAGGTATATCCTAATGCTCCAGCTTTAGATGATGCAGAAAGAGAGTTGGCCTTATATTCATTTTCATTCTTTTCATTGAGGGAGAATTTTGATCCTTATGGGTATATAGAAGAGACAGTTGGTAGAAAATACAAGCATGAATGTCAGGTAGAGGACTTTTGGATGAATCTCTCAGATGATTTAGAAGTGACAAGAAAGATGCATTCCAGATTGCCTTTGGATTTCATCAGGAAATGCAAAGTTTACAGAGTGGCCGATCAAGCTCAGGACAGTGGCAGGCACCTCCAATCATCATATGATAGAGAAGACAAGGCAGTAAAGATAGATTGGAATGAACCTGAGGTTGTGGACTTAAAGGCTTTGATGGCCCCAGTTTTGTCCTGTACTCGCAGATGGGTTGATGTGCAACATCAAAAGTTGAGAGAGCAAAACATACCCATGACTTTTACTTTGGAGGAAAGGACGGCAGAAGGAGGAGCAAGAGCAAGTGAAGGCCATCCTCATCCTAGAAGCACAAGCGAAGGCAATCCTCACCCCAGAAGCATAAGTGAAGGCAATCCTCATCCTAGAGGTGCGAAGAGGAAGGAAAAACCTGAGAAAAGAGAATCTTCCAAGAAGAAGCAAGAAGCCAGTCGAGATCGCTCATCCGGCACATCTTCTCGACAGGAGAAGAGGACACTTGAAGTGGAGGAATCTATGGAATCAATGGTTCAGAATGATAAACATGAAGGACGACAGGCATCTCAACGTTCATCAAGTCAATCTCCCCAGGTCAATGAGCTACATGAAGACCAGAATGACGATGAAGCGACATCTCCTCTCCGGAAAAAAGAGCCACTACCTAAAGAAATACAAGTTAGAGAGACAAGGTCCGCCATTCCAGATTGGTTGAAGGAGAGGCTAACAAGGGTGATTGTGATCGAAGACGAAGATAATGTGATTGATTTAGATAGCCTTGTTGGAAATTCTCAGGGATTAACTGAAAAGAAGAAGGCCACCAAAATGTCCAAGATGATCAGAGATGAGACAGGATCCAGGAAGTTGCAGATAGCTACACCGGCAGTGGACAAGTACGAGGGTGAAATCCTTGCAGAAGAATATGATGTAGAAACCGTTGAGCTTGGTCCACTCACCACCGAGCAGGCATTGGATGAGGCAACTGATTCATTTGAGGCACTTAAAGACAAGCTTAGAGGAGAAATGGAAAAGAATAGAAAACTTGAGAGAGAGAGAGGTGCTTGGAGAGGCTACTTTAGCCACCTCAGTCAGCCTTTGGGACGTCAGGATCCAGCAGTATCTCCTGTGCAAGCACTTCCCCTTGAATTAGTTGGTGAGGCAGAGAGAGTTAAGAGCTTGGTCCAGCTTATGAGCTCTTGGATTGACAAATCCCATACAGTTGCCGTTGAGTTTGCAACAAGAATGATGCAGACCATTCATCGGGCTATCCAGGTCCTTGAGATCATCCACAACCTAATGATAACAGTAGCCGCCTTTGCTCATACTAAAGAGGTTATCATTCCTGTTCTTCAAGTAATCAGGCAAACACCAAGGAAGACCTTAGCACAAGAAAAGATAATGGATGGAGGAGCTCATAATTTACTCCAGTGGTCTACTTTACTCCAGATGAAGAAAGTTCTTTTTGAGGACACCAGCGCCAAATGCAATCAAGTGGAGGAGGTCATCCATCCAATCCAGGACAAGGTGTTTGGAGTTTTATGTACTATTCTTGGCAGAAGGATCGAAGTTGAGACAGATGTGGATCTTCAAGAGTTGGAGGAGAGAGTCAAGGTCATCTTTTGCAAAGATGAGAATGTTATTACAGATGAGCAAAGAGATCAAATGTTTGCTACTATGCTCCTGATTGAGAAAATCAAGGAACTTGAACTTGAATGGGACGCAGCTCTTCTCAAGGCCTTTGATCAGATTATTCACTTGGAAGAACGAATGAGGAATCTTCCCGAGATTCCTATTGCTGAGATTGAGAGAATCGTGTCCAGATTCATTGCATATGCTAAAAAGGAGCATTGGAAAGGGAATAAGGTTCTAGAAGAGAGGTTGTTATAGATGACATGGCACCTTAATTGTCATTGGTCTATGTTTCCTAGATTTTTGTGCCAAATTAAATATTTGGCTATGCATTTAATATTGTTCAATAAAAAGGGAACTTTTGTAATAAAACCCTAATTAGGGTTTAGGTGTCAGAATCTCAGCCGTTGATCTTCTTTTGATCTGGGTCGTTCATTGTAATTGAGGATGCTATATATACCCTCATTCATTTTTCATTTTGTAATTAGAAATAGAGCAATAAGAAATAGTTAGAAGTTTAGAGCTTTTGGAGAGAAGAAAGTTATTTTGTAGCAAGATTGAGTTTTGAAGAAAGAATTTCAAGCAATTGTTGTCTATTTTGGCTTTGAGACCAATAAAACATTGAAGTTATGGTGTTTTATTGCAATTCTTGTGGCTATCCTCATGGTTGTTTGTTTTCTTGAATCATTCTCAGTCGAAGTAGCATTTAAGTTTGAAGGACTAAGTGTTGGGCTTGATTTTGGTGAGATTCACGTTCCAAACCACTAGCTTCTTACTGATTGTAAGAACGCCTTGTGTGGTCAACTGGAGAGACTTGAATTGTTTAAACCTTCAATCGTCATTGAGCTTTGGATATGTGCCTTCGTGGTAGTGTCCATGATCCTTGATGAATTGAAAAATCATTTGTTACCTTAGAAGATCGCATCAATTTCAGTTAGGTTGTTATTTCATGGCAATATTGAAATTGGTAGAATCTTGCCAAGTCTAGCCAACATTGGGTCATTCTTAGGGTTAGATTAGAATTTATCCCTTGCAAACCCTACCTTTGATCTTTTTTGAGAACATGTTAGTTTAGAGAAATCTTGTTCCTACAGCTCGGAGGACGTAAGGCCCCTTGATGAAACAGCATTCACAACGACCACTGGTGCTTATCCACACGTAGAGACCCTACATAAAAGAACATTGGAGTCACCCTGATTGATCCTTTTTTGCAACATCTTCAGCAATCAGAGGCTTTATTCAAGAGAGGATAGGTACCCTTGGGTATTTTATTCTGTGTATGATTGTGTACAAAATACACGTCAACACTGTCCCACTAAGCCTAAATATCCTTCTAATTGATTCAGCGTAATGAAAACATCTTCTGATTTAGTTTGTGTAGTGAATTTGATACCAGCATCTCTTAAAGCCTTTGCTAACATTGAAGCCATACTTTAATCAAAACTCTCAATTCTAACAGAACTATGGTTCTAATAATGTGAACTTTTGCAATTTTAATAATGAATTTTCTGTAATAGACACCCTTGTCTGATCCAATTTTAAACAAACTTTTTCATCAAATCTGTCAAAAACTTGTCACGAAGGAAGATTTGTAATGAATTATGTTCAAAATCCTTACAATTTGAGACACAAGTAGTTTTCTGTGATTAGCAAAAGAACACAACTTTGAAGGAGATTATCTGAGTCTTGAAGTGCATAAACACACCTGAAGGAAATGCAAACCCCTGACACAAATAGGGGCAACCTTACCAGTCCAGATATCTCCTACTATACACAGTGTCCAACAAACAACGCTAGATGTATAGACTTAAATGCAACAATGATTACAACATGCAACTGGAGCAAATATAGATTCAAATAGAATCAAAAAATGGCTTGCAAATTGATCTCCAGCACCAAGAGAGATGAACAACGAATAATTAAGTGACATCAAGGAATAGTTTTTTCAGTCTGACTTCATTGAAGCGTATCAGTTTCATCAATTATATGCATGATACTGTTTTGAAAGCTTCCATGCTACAATTCACAAATCCACCAGAAGCAAATGCTAAACAACAGGAACCCAACTAAGAAGGCACGCACAACAGGTAAGAACAGAGCTTTAACTCAACTTTCATGACATTTGGTGTTCATTCATAACTTACAACTGTTTGATAAAATGTTAAACCATGCATAGAAGAAACTCCCGCCTCAAAGCTGTTCACGATAAATACACCATTCAATATGCCCCCGATTTATATAGTTTTGACAAACCTTTTAGATCCTTCTCATAATAAAATCAAGCCATCGAAAGATGGAGCAGCCCACTTATTTCACGAATTGATACGGGAAAGATCAAGCACAACTAATAATATTTGCCTTCACTTATTTAAATCATCTCTCGTGTTATTAAACTGTGCCCTCAAAGATAATATTGAAAACCACAATATTAAGAGGAATCGGCTGGAAAGGGCCACATCTAGCAATGTTTGATCTTCTGTGAAGAAATTGTCTCACACTTTTATACTAGAGACAGCCACCAAGAACAGCAATCAATGGCTTTCAAGTATTTATTGTACACAAAGATTTCTTCCTTGCAATGGCTGGACTCTAATCGCTTGACAGAGATGACCGATATTGATCGCGCTGGAAGGCGAAAGCAAAGCTTCACCAGACTTAGTTTGTTCTGCAAAGACCCCCAACTCATACAACCTCCAGTGGCAATCTTGTCCTTCCTTATGCCTTTGCTCTGCCTCTAACCATACACAATTCGGCATCACAATGGATCAGTATTTACCTGCGAAGATATATATGGCTGGGAAAATAGATATCGTGTGCAAAAACGTTCGTCCATTAATACATCGCCCTTATAGGATATCATGTAGTTGAATTGCAATAGTAAAATAATTTTCATTCAATCACCGTTGAATATAGACAATATATGGCACATCTTATATTCAATATTGGGCCTTAATATATATCAACTTGTATCGCCAACATTTAATATATTAGAATGGTTGCTGCCAAGGCCATAGTTTAGTATTTCATAGAAATACTAATAACTCAACAGATATAAAATATAGGGTGACTTATAAGGATTAAGACTATTGCTAGAAAGAAAAAATATATTCCCCAGCTCATATAAAGACTCCCGAAATAATAATCGTGTCCCACAAATGTTACAGACAGCAATCTTATCTTAAATCTTCAGTTCTACAGATATTTTACTACCACAATCTTGTCTTCAACTGAAAATCAATCCTGGAGCAGAATACCTTCAAAGAAACATAGTTACCCAACAGGCTCGCAGGATGCACGACTCTAATACCCACTGAAACATCCCCTATGGATATTTGCTCCAGTTTTAACCAATTGTTCCACAGGAATTCAAACAACAGTTTACATGAAAACTGATTTCCATTCATCAAACAATATTGAAAAAACATATAATTTCAGATTGAAATAGAGATCTGAAATTAAATATGAATATTATTATCAAAATAGATAAATCTTTACACCCTTCAGCAGAATAACAGAATTAACTTTCTGTTGTGATCATTTCACACATCGCCCCATCAGAATGGGGACCCCCTCTTTTTCGCTTTTGTTTTGCTTGTTCTTCTCTTTGCTTTTAGGGTTTTGAGTGAGCGAGTTGTCTGCCTGGACTAGGGCTAAACCTTAGGAGTTTCTTTTGGATGTTATTCAAGCCGAGTCCAGTCGAATTTTGGAAAGTTGTTAAGCGTCCTCCCGAAGAATTGAGATGATTGAAATAAGGTAAGCCTTTTAGGGGAGTCAAATAGGTCTTAGGTCAGGTCTAATTAGGGTTTTTAGGGTAAAATCCAATTTTGACCAAGTGTTAGCATTTTTTAAGGTGAAATTGTGTGTTCTCGCCTAGGTGAGTTTTGATCAAATTTTTGAAGCAAGATGATGCCTGAAACAGACAAATCGCTCCTGACCCTCAGAGAGGGCCCGGGGCGAAATTTATCCTGAGCACAATTTCTTGTTTTTGATGGGCTTGCTAACTGGTTCCTGACCTTGAAAATGACCTAACTTTGCCTTGTGAAGCAGTTGGAGACTTAAATTTGAAGCAGTTTGGCCTAAAAGGGTAAAATCGCTCCAGACCCTCAGTGAAGGCCCAGGGCGAAAATGTTGTTTAAATCATATTTGTCACTGACTTTTCTAAATTGCTTTGTGCAGGGTCTCCTGGAAGGATGATTAAACGTGACTTGATGCTTTGGACGGTTTGGAGACGCGAAAGATGGTGAATTTTGGAAACTAAGGAAAAAATCGCTACGGACCCTCAGAGAGGGCCCACAGTGAGATTTTGATTTCCTTCATTTTGCAATGAAAAGAGACCAAGTTTTGATCATAAATGGAAAATAAACGACCTTCTCCACCCACCTGAGGAAGTTTTGGCTAGAAATGATGAAGGACCTTGTTGAAAACAGAAAAATCACTACGGACCCTCAAAGAGGGCCCACAACGAGAAATCTTATAAGGGTCATTGCAAGCTTTATTTGGTCGATTTGAGAGGTCAAGAGCATGATGAAGGATAGAATGAACATAATGAAGTATCCAGACTTGATCAAAAATGATGAATTGAAGGAGTTTTGCCCAAGAAAGTAAAAATCGCTCCTGACCCTCAGAGAGGGCACACAGCGATTTTCTTTGTGTGCACATTTTTGGACAATTCTTGGACATGAATTTTTATTCATAACAAAGAACAAGATGATATCTTAGCAAAGTGATTTTTAGACGAAAAGTGAAGCATTTTGGTCCAGGTAGCAAAAATTGCTATGGACCTTCAGAGAGGGTCCACAACGAGATTTTCAAATATGCATTATTCTTGCAGGATCAAAGTGATTTCATGATTGGAGGGGATGGAGGAAGGCATGGTCTATCCGTTGAATATAATTTGGAGGATCAACACAAGGAGAAATCAAACCAAAATGAAAAAATCGCTCCTGACCCTCACTAAAGGCCCACAGCGAGAAATCGATCCGGACCCTCAGAGAGGGCCCACAGCGAGAAACCTAAAATGGGAAGTTTTCATCCAAGTTTGAGGAAAGCTAAGGTTAGGCATGGGTTAGAAACGATGTTTGAAAAGAAATCGTTGAGAATCAATATTTTGAAGGCAATTACAAAAATCGCTACGGACCCTCAGAGAGGGCCCATAGCGATTTTCCAGTTTTCTCTCCTTGGTTTGAAGAATTGAGATAAAATCTTGCTTGGATAGGAGGAGAACGTGATGTGTTATGCCTTGGAGGTGATTTGAAGATTAAAAGATGAAGGAATTTGCCTAGAACCAAAAAATCGCTCCGGACCCTCACTGAGGGCCCACAGCGAGATTTTCAAAAAATGTATGTTTTCTTCAAAATGGTGCTAAGGCAAGGTTTGGACAAGGAGAAAAGACGTCCAAGAGCAGGATGAATATTATTTTACATTTAAAACTTGATGATTTTGGTCAGAAAATGAAAAATCGCTCCTGACCCTCAGTGAAGGCCCACAGCAAAAAATCGCTACGGACCCTCAGAGAGGGCCCATAGCGATATTGTTGAAAATCCTTGTTTTACCTTACAACAACAAAGCGAATTTGGTTGGAGTGGATTAAGGGAAGGCATTGCCAAATGATGAATGAAGTTTTAATGAAAAATGATGAAGAATCGAGCCTTAATTGCAAAAATCGCTACGGACCCTCAGAGAGGGCCCACAGCGAGAAACTTCAAAATCACGCCTTTTCTCCAAAATTGGATTGAGCTAAGTTTGCAATTCAGTGAAAGGACCTAGTTGAAATGTATTGAAGAAATTTTGGAGCTAGAAAAGTGCTAAATTTGAGCAAGAAATGAAAAATCGCTCCTGACCCTCAGAGAGGGTCCAGGGCGAAATCCTCAGGAAGTTTCATTAAGCCTTGTTTTAAAAATTAATATTCTCCAAATTGCATTAGATCGCCAAAATTGCTAATTTTGAGGCATTTGAAAAAATTAAAATTAAATTGGCATTAAATAAAAGACATTTTGGCATTTAATAAATTAATTTTAAGCCTTAAAAAATCGAACTTCTATCTTGGAGGCATTTAAAATTAATTTTTATTAAATTAAAATTAAATATAAAGCGCTTAAGGCCTTATTTTCATTTATTTTGCCAAGTCGCCCCCCCCTTTTTGGAATTTTATTTATTTTTTAACCTCTTTTTGCCAAGTCGGCCTAGAGGGAGCAAAGGGGTGAGCGCTCTATATATTGGAGGTGTTTTTTCACAATTCAAATCATTCAATCATTGCTTCAAGTGCGAATTTGGAAGGCTAATTGAAGGTGCGAAATCTGGTTTGCTTGGAGCAAATTTATTTCAAGTGTTGGAGACTAGAAGGGAGTGGAGTTGATTCTTGTGAAGGCTAAAGGAGGCGCATTTTATCTAAGGGAGAGCTTTGATCTACATTTTGCTTAGCGAAATTCACCTATTTTTGCATCATTTCTTAGAGTTTAATACTCAAGAGGAGGTATGGCGAAATCATCTTGACACCATTGTTGAAGATTTGAATTTTGAACTTTTGTTTTGAAAATTCTAAGTTTGGCATAGTTAATTAGGAAATGATAACTCAAGATTTATCATGAAGTTTCCTAATTAAAATATTAAATCTTCCTTTCTATTCTATATTTCTACGCTTCAAGATATGTTACTAATTGTGAAATGTTGTGTAGGTGTCAAGATGGCGACTCCAAAGGCGGGAGCATCTAATAGTCGCCCGGCTCTCATGAAGGAAGATCAGAAGAACGAAGAATTGGAGACCAGGATCGTGTCCAAATGGAGTAATATCGGAGATACCAACTTGGGAAACTTCAGTGTGAAGAAGTTTCGAGAGGTCCCCTACATTGGCAAGCCATCACCTATTGCGAAGAGGATAATTGAAAGTGGCATCATCAAGGCGGCCGGTTTCCCCCCAGCAGTCTAGTGTCATGAGCTGATGATCGAGTGTGCCCACCATTATGACTCACAATCAAGATCGATTGTATCCAAGGAAGGAAACACTTTAGCTTACCTTTCAGAGGAGGCTATAAGCGAAGCTCTTCATCTTCCAGAGCATAATGATATGATTTACAAAAGCCTAGAAGGAGCCAGGTCAATGTATGAAGATGATCCCGACACTTGCCTGAATCTCATCAACAAGAATTGGTTGCTCAAAAGTCGTCCTCGCCTGAACAAGATTCCCAATACACTGCATAGGATTGATTTCCAGGAAGAGTACAGAGATTTGATAACTTTGCTCAATCGAGTTACGAGGGCTCCCCAAGCCTTCTACTTCGAGAAATGGATGTTCTACTTCATTCAAGTGATTGTCCAAGGGAAACGAAAAATTCATTGGGCTAGAATTATTAGCAATAGCCTGGATGTGCAGTTGAGAAGACTAAGGCCTACCAAGTCGTTCCACATGAGCTCATATGTCATATATACCTTGATCAGAAGTTTTGAGTATGCAGGGCTACCTCACAGAGGAGTGATCGGAAGAGGACCCAGAGAAGTGAGAGTTTGTGACTCTTATGTTCATTTGCATCATCCACCTGGAAGTGACTACAAGTTAGTCAATGATACCTTCACAATGAACATCACTAGGATATTGCGAGGCGGGATTCACAATCGACTATCTCTGGATGCACAAGAGCTTGTGAAGAGGTATGGTGCATGGTTCATCCAATTTCAAAAGTTTACATATATCAGAGTTCAGGGGTGTCCTTCACCTCCCTACATGTTGCCTAGGTATCCGACGGACAGGATAGTGCTACTTGAGGTAACCAGGCAGTTGGTAGCTTGTGCAAAGGTATCCAGACACAAGCATGGAAATGGAATTCCCGTACCTATCATATTGGGGAATTCAATTGAGGTATGTCCTAATATTCAAGCTTCAGAGGATGCAGAGAAGGAATTAGCCTTGTATTCATTCACCTTCTTTGCCCCACGGGAGAATTTTGATCCTTATGGTTATATGGAGGAGACAGTTGCTAGGAAGTACGGACATGAGTTTCAGGTGGAAGACTTTTGGATGAATCTCTCAAGTGATTTAGAAGTGAAAAGAAAGATGCATTCCAGATTACCCTTAGATTTCATCAAGAAATGCAAAGTTTACAGAGTAGCCGATCAAGCTCAGGACAATGGTAGACATCTCCAGTCATCCTATGACAAAGAAGATATGAGAGTGAAGATAGATTGGAGCAAGCCTGAGATTTTGGACTTGAGAGCTTTGATGGCTCCAGTTTTGTCATGTACTCGCAGATGGGTGGATGTACAACATCAGAAGTTAAGAGAGCAAAATGTACCAATGACTTTTACTTTGGAGGAAAGACCAGAAGAAGGAGGAGCAAGTGTAAGTGAAGACAATTCTCATCCTAGAGGCGCAAAGAGGAAAGAAAGACCTGAGAAAAATCGAGAATCCTCCAAGAAGAAGCAAGAGGCCAATCGAGATCGCCCATCAGGCACATCTTCTCGACATGGAAAGAAGGCAAGTCAAGATGAAGGTCAAGAGAAGATGGTACCTGAGATTAATGAATCTATGGAATCCATGGTATAGAATGATAAGCCAGAGAAGGGACAAACACCTCAACATTCATCAAGTCAACCTCTACAAATTGATGAGCTACAAGAGGATCAGGGAAATGATGATGAAGCGACATCTCCTCTCCGAGAAGATGAACCACTACCTAAAGAAATACAAGTGAGAGAGACAAGATCCGCCATTCCAGATTGGTTGAAGGAGAGACTGACAAGGGTGATTGTGATTGAAGAAGAGGAGTATGTAATTGACTTAGAGAGCCTTATAGGAAATTCTCAAGAGGTAACGGAGAAGAAGAAGGCCACCAAGATGTCCAAGGTGATCAGAGATGAGACAGGATCCAGGAAATTGCAGATAGCTACACCAGTAGTGGACAAGTATGAAGGTGAAATTCTTGCAGATGAGTATGATGTAGAAACATTTGAGCTTGGTCCACTCACTACTGAACAGGCAATGGATGAGGCAACAGATTCATTTGAAGCACTTAAGGGTAAACTTAGAGAAGAAATGGAAAAGAATAGGAAGCTTGAGAGAGAGAGAGGTGCTTGGAGAGGCTACTTTAGTCATCTCAATCAGCCCTTAAGACGTCAGGATCTAGCTGTATCTCCTGTGCAAGCACTTCCCCTTGAATCAATTGGTGAGGCAGAAAGACTCAAGAGCTTGGTTCAGCTTATGATCTCTTGGATTGACAAATCCCACATGGTAGCTGTTGAATTTACAACAAGAATGATGAAGACAATCCACCGAGCTATCCAGGTCCTTGAAATCGTCCACAATCTAATGATAACTGTAGCCGCTTTCGCTCACACTAGAGATGTTATCATTCCTGTCCTGCAAGTAATCAGGCAAACACCAAGGAAGATCCTAGCACAAGAAAAGATAATGGATGGAGGAGCTCATAACCTACTTCAGTGGTCAACTCTACTCTAGATGAAAGAGGTTCTTTTCGAAGACATCAACACCAAATGCAATCAAGTTGAAGGCATCATCCATCCAATTCAGGATAAGGTGTTTGAAGTGTTGTGTACCATTCTTGGCAGGCGGATCGAAGTTGAGACAGATGTGGACCTCCAAGAGTTGGAAGAGAGAGTCAAAGTCATCTTTTGCAAAGATGAGAATGTCATCACAAATGAGCAACGGGATCTAATGTTCACTACTATGCTCTTGATTGAGAAGATCAAAGAACTCGAACCTGGATGGGAAGCGGCTCTTCTCACTGCCTTTGATCAAGTTATCCACTTGGAGGAACGAATGAAGAATCTTCCTGAGATTCCCATTGTTGAGGTTGAAGGAATTGTGTCCAGATTTGTTGCATATGCTAAGAAAGAGTATTGGAAAGGGAACAAGGTTCTAGAAGAAAGGTTGTTATAGAATGATGTGGCATCTTAATTATCATTGGTCTATGTTTCCTCAACTTTTGTGCCAATTAAATATTTGGCTATGCATTTAATAATGTTCATCTAAAAGGGGAACATTTTGTAACAAACCCTAATTAGGGTTTAGGTGTCAGAATCTCAGCCGTTGATCTTCTTTTGATCTAGGCCGTTCATTGTAATTGAGGATGCTATATATACCCTCACTCATTTTCATTTTGTCATTAGATATTAGGGAGATAGATAATAGTTAGAGCTTTGGAGAGAAGAAAGTTATTTTGTAGCAAGATTGAGTAGTGAAGAAAGAATTTCGAACAATTGTTGTCTATTTTGGCTTTGAGATCAATAAAATATTGAAGTTATGGTGTTTTATTGCAATTCTCGTGGCTATCTTCATGGTTGGTTACTTTCTTGAATCATTCTCAATCGAAGTAGTATTTAAGTTTGAAGGACTAAGTGTTGTGCTTGATCTTTGGTGAGATTCACGTTCCAAAACACTAGTTTCTTACTGATTGTAAGGACGCCTTGCGTGGTCAACTGGAGATATTGAGATTGCTTGAACCTTCAATCGTTATTGAAATATTGATATGTATCTTTATGGTAGTATCTATAATTCTTGATGATTTGAAAATCACTAACCACCTTAGAAGATCGCATCAATTCCAGTAGAGTTGTAATTCCTTGGCAATACTGAAATTGGTAGAATCTTACCAAGTCTAGCCTACATTGAGTCATTCTTAGGATTAGATTAGTATCCATCTCTTGAAACCCTATCTTTTGCTATTTTTTGAAAACCTGTTAGCATTTGGGAAAATCCTGTTCCTGCAGATCGAGAATACGTAAGGCCCCTTGAAGAAACAACATTCACAACGACCACTGGTGCTTATCCACACGTAGAGATCCTACAACGAAGACCCTTGAAGTCACCCTGATTGATCCTTTTCGCGATATCTTCAGCATTCAGAGACTTTACTCAAGAGAGGATAAAGTACCATTTGGGTATTTTATTCTGTGTTTGGTTCTGTACAAAATACACATCAACACTTTCCAATCATAGCCACAAAACTTACATAAATATTGGATGTATTGAAATCTTCCCAATCATAGATACAAGATGTACAAAAGGATTGGAAATCCACGTACCGACAGTAGATATGTCTGATATCTTCAACAAACACCAGCCAGAGTAGATCTTTCACCACCATAGCTAGTCTTCTTCAAGAGGGATTTTGTCCTCAAGATGGCTGATATGGACCAAGTCCAAATCTTCAGACCCTCGTAGGGTTACAACCAAGAAATGAATAAACCCAACATATCTTCAAATGTACTCTCTCAACTCTTTTATAACTTTTTGAATGTCCCTTGGCCTTCCATTTCCTTTTGTCTTTTCATTAATTTCACTTTTTGAATTAAAGGTGACTTTATTTGATTTCCCACATAATTATGTCACCCAAGTAATTATATAATATTATCCTTATGATGTACATTAATGGCAAATTAAATAATTAAACATGCTTTTAATCATTTAAATATATCTTAAGCCAAAAGGGGACATTACATGTTAGTCCCCAACCAGTTGTTAGTTATCGATTGATAGTTACCGACGGTTGGTAGCCTTAACCAACATTAGTCTACCATATACGTGTACTTGCTGATTATAGTAGGGGACCGCTCTCATGATATTGTGTACTTATGGCATATCTAAGAATTGATAATAAAGCTATTTCTAAAACGACATCTTTCATCTCCCTCTATTGCATCAGGTTGCTTCCTAGATATCAATTTCTCATACTTTCCTTCTCTTAGCTCACAAGAGCATCCAACCTTCCTCTCACAAGGTTCATCTTTTCAAGATCCCCTTCCAACCAAATCCTTTCTAGCCTCTCTACAAATGTAATTCGCTTTGGCTTGTTCAAGTTCAACCTTCTTCATTTACTTCAATAATTCTTGACACAATTAATCACACAATCACAATCTCAAAGACTAATACACACTTTTACCCACAAGTAGTCTTCCTTGCAACTAGTATACACGTGCCCTCTACCCAACACTTTTCACTAGAAAATGTACTTCAATGTAATGTTCCCTTCCAAGGATTATAGCCCACAAGAACATTTAGCCTATCTTATTTTCATAGGCTAATGTCAGCAGTAAGAAAAATCATTTAAATTAATTATTTATTATTATCTGACATATCACATTTTAAGGGTAACATTATTTAATTAATTTTAAAAAGTGTTATAAAATGACTGAAGTGAAATACTAAAAAGGAGAAGAATAAAGTCACTTAATTTTCGGACTTCAATGATTTATTATAAGCGGGGAATTGAAAAGGCTTTCAAGAATGTTCTACGAGTTGGATAAAAAGAACATTTTATAGCTCATTTTCACTATACTTAGATTATTTCTTCTAATTTGTAATTTGAGAGAGCTTCTTGAGGAGTTGGGAACGCGAGGATGAAAACCCTAATGGATACTAGTTTCGGTAGTGGTAGTGTAAGATTCTACACTAGCTGGTTGTTGGAGAGATCCACAGATTTCTCACTGGGATTTCAACAATTGAAATTTGAAACTTTCGGTGAAGACAAAGCTCAATGGATTTAAAAGATTTTTGAAGCTGGTTTACTATTCTTATTTGCTGGGTGACTTATAATCCTTGGGTGTGAGATGAATCCAAATGGAGTATTGGGTGCATGAGGATCTACCCTTTGCTTGAGAAAAACCTTGGTTAGTTGGGTGGAGCTGGATTCTTTATGCACCATGGTGTGAGTCTTCTCCAAGCTTAAAATGCTCAAATATATTAATGGAGCAAATCATCTTATGCAGCTAGGATGTTGTTGTCATATATACAGTTGATAGTTTGGGTTTTGGATGGTGACAAAACGTTTATACTGAGAGGGAAGGGTGAAACAAGAATCTTTACTTTTTCAAACTTATACCATATTTAAAACTTGATATATATAATATTTACTCAGCATGAATAATCATGCACATGAGAAGAGCACAATAACACATGACATTTATGTGGAACCCTTTGCAGGAGGAAACCACAGCACAATAATGCTTTTCTATGAAAATTTCTTTTTACAAATTTTGTAGGCAACAGCCCCTCATTCAATTTGTGAGCACCAACCCACTAGAGGCACCAACCTCCCCATCAATTTCACTTCACAAATTTTGCTATAACTCTCTTCTCCAATCTGCTATACTTCTCTTCTTCAATCTGCTATAAGCTGATCACAAATCTGGCACAAAAATCTCACTACTATCTCCTTACAAATCTGCAAATATTCTTCTCATAAGTCTGCAAATAATCTTCTCACAATTTTCTCTTAATAAGCCTGGTGTATATGATGTATTTGTTGTTTCCACTCCACAACACAACTCACATGCCTAAATATGGCAGCTTCTTTTCAATCATCTAATCTGCTATATATATTACAAAACTCATTTTTTTCTACCCACACATTCTTATTTAAGTTGTTGCAGATCTGCTCTAAATGCTCTTTTAAATTTGCATATTATATCTCTGCTTGTATATAGGATATATCTTTATCACTCAACACTTCCACACACTCTTCTTAATCTCATATCTCATCCTCTCTTATATCCTCATATTCCTTTTGAAAGAGTGCGACTTCTCTTAAAAGAGATACCATTTCACGATAGACATATCTTCTAAGAAATCGCTGCACCTTTTGAGAAATAGCCACTGCCTTTTGGTTAACACTTACTCACTGTCCTTTATTAATGCTTGTGATATTTGATCATTGTATATTATGAATTTGAATCACTGTATTTTGGACATATTAATCATGCATTAATTTGCTGCTTTTAACATAATCTTAATCACTTCTTTAGAATAGTATTGCTATTCATTATTTGTTCTTTGCCTATTAATAGACATAAGCTATTGTTAATCACATCGCAGTCTCTTTTTAACTTGTCTAAACATAACTTTATTTAATTTCAGTTAATAATATTAATCAGCTTTTCTATGATAGCATTTTATTCACAAGCATCAACACAAGGCTAAGACATTTGAAGCAACGGTCGATGAATATTTGTCTTCCAGTGAAGTCAAACTTGCGAATATCCGCTTACTTGTGAAGCACTACATTTTCTTCAAGGCCAAAATTCTCCATAATAGTAGTTCGTGTTTGTCATAATCCTTGTCTGTCTTGGAGGGAATCCCTATTATCTCACAAGAGATCACAATCTCGCTTCAAATAATTCTGTTGCCATTCCTGCTCATAGACGTATGAGCTTTCCCATATTTTTACAACAAACAGTCTTGCCCACTGTTATACCATGCCAAATATTCACATCGCTGCTTTTATATTGCAACTTTGTTAGTGTTGTTCAAGCATCTCCTTTGTAAATCGTTGTAATATTAATCACTGTCTATTATATTAATCACTGCCTCACGATATGTACAACAGCCTTTATACATGGGCAATTATATCCATTCATTTATCTTTAAACTTGGGCGCTTTATCTGTAAGTTTCTCAAACTTATAAACATCCTAGCTGCATAACATCCTATTTCATTGATGCCAGAATTGATGCGCTTTATCTACTTCATTGCTTCTGCTCATTAAGGTAAAGTCGGCCATGTTAAACATAATTGATGCTTTTATAAGCTCATTGCCCTTATATTTTGACATATCAGTGATGCTATATTCTTTGAATTGTTTGTCATGGTAATGTTTTGCCAGCCCTGGTTCCTTTGAAGAATTCGGATCATTATCAATCTTAAAACACTAGTATGACAGAGAAGGTCTCATATACCAACCTGTCCATTGATTAGTGGCCTATGGCCTTTTACAATTTCCTTGACATACAGCACTTTTGACATTCTTTTCACCTTTGATATCAATGACAACATTTCTACCAATCTCCAGTGAATGCTATTGACATCAATGACAATATTTAAAACATTGTTGTGAGATTGAAGACACCTCAAGCTGTGCACAAGCAATTTTGGAGATAAGTGTTGGATTTTGGGATAAATAAGCAGAGTCTTGGTGCGACATGAGGATTTAACACCCTATCCAAGCACACGGACATTCTCTTTGCTGTAACGCCCATTTCTCATCCTACAGACAGGTTGACAGCTATTGTCTACATAGAACAATATGCAGGCCTGTATCAGCTGCTACTGTTTTCCAGGTCATAATCTAATATAAACTATTCATGAATATCCAGTTTGAAAATGTTCCGTTATGTGCATTTAATATAAAACTGTTATATATCTGCATTATAGTTGGCATAATATACAGATTTTACATGACACTTCCAATATACAAGTGGTTGTTTTTATTTCATTGGCATTTGAACAAACAAATGGCGAAAATCCCCCAAAATATTTAGCTCCACTCATCACATGAAGGTTCTCAGTATATGGTGTTGAATTTTCTTACAATACTAGGAACACAAGAAGATGACCATGCACAGTAACCATAGGGTGTGCTCAATTAACCACAGGCAATGATTCACATTATTGTTGCCCTCCCAACCATAGATGATATACTGTTATTGTCTCCCCCGAGCATGCAAATTATATCTCCAATATATATATATATCAAATATGAATAGCAAGATGATGTTACAATGACACAAAGACCAATGTGAATTGCTTCAATCCTTGAAGCTTATAGATGGATCCAGTCACTTTAGACTGAAGGAGATGCAAATTGAACTGCTGTAGGATGTACCACCAATGCTTTCCTGAGTTGCTTGCATACAGCACGATAGTGCATAGTGCTGAAGAATTCACAATGTTTTGAAGAATGACAGTGCATACAGCACGATAGTGTTGTAGATGAAAGTTTGATCTGCAAGTATGTCATATGTACTTCAATCTGCTACAATATGTTCCGCACTGCTCACACATTCCAGATTGCAGTCTATATAATTCGATCTATTCACATTTATGATGGGGAACAATATCCATGATGCTGAAGATAATATCGATATGCTTATGTGTCTTGCTGTAGTGAAGACCCGATCTGTATATATGTCTTCTGATCTGTGTATATGTCGCTTCAATCTAATATTTGTGAGAGGAAAGGCGCACTATTTGTATCCATTCGTGGGATACATCAAATGACATGTCTTCTTGACAATGTCGGCTGTGATCCTTCATCGTGACCTTTCCAAGGGGTGGCGGGTTTATGAAATAATTGTTTTGTATTAACCACTTAATGCAATTTGTTAACCAATAACAAATAGTTAGGAACAAATTCGTATAACATAAATACGATTCTTTTAATAGGCAAGAGAACTTATAAATCGTTATATATAAATGTGTAAGGCCAAAGGCCATTCACACATTTGTAATTTGCTATGTCGGCCTGAAGGATCCAGCTGTAGCTATTATTTCAACACTCCCTCTTAGTTAGGGAGGAATCCTTCTTGAAAACTGAGTCACATTTCCTCATCGTGATGACTATACTCATGTGAGTAAAGGAAGCTAATCACCTCATCATGATGTTTTACCACAATGGCTACACCCATATGTGGAAGGGAAAGATATCACCTCTCTGTGATATCGACCATCATGGCTTCTCCATGGATGGTGTAAGAATAGATATCACCTCACCGTGATATCAACCATCATGGCTTATCCATAGATATCACCTCACGTGATATCCACCATTATGGCTTAAATAAAGATACTCCTCACGTATTATCCACCATTATGGCTTATCCATAGATATTACTACATGGCATGTCCACGGATTTCACGTCACATGAAATCCACCATGAATATATCTTTATGTAATATCCACCATTATGGCTTGTCCACGGATATCACGTCTCATGATATCCATCATTATGGCATATTCAAGGATATTACTTCATGGCATGTACGCGGATATTACATCACATAATATCCACCATGAATATCTCTTTATGTAACATCCACCATCATGGCTTATCCACGGATATCGCGTCTCATGATATCCACCATTATGGTATATCCATAGATATTACTTCTAGAGATATAAACCACTATGACATATCCATAGATATCAAGTCCCATGATATCCATCATAATGGTATGATCAATCAATATCGTAAGATCGTCACCTTACGATAATGATCAGATGTACAAGTGTTCACTATTGAGAGATCGTCATCTCACAATAATGTTCACAGGGGCTCATCAAGCACTGAACCAATGTTGTCATGGAGTCGCACACATGACACTAATCATGAACCATATCAAATTAATAAGATTGATAATAAGAGTTTACACTTTAAACATCTTAGAGAATACATTAATACTATTTAAAACAAATCAAGGTTGTTGAGACTCAATCTTAGCTAAGGCTACATTTTCTACCATACCAAGCTTACCTCGAAAGTACACAAACTTTATTCTAGAGAGAGGCTTGGTGAGAATGTCTGTCGTTTGCTCATCAGTACTATTGTATCTTAATTGAATAACATTCCTTTCCACCACGTCTCTAACATAGTGATACTTGATCTTCACATGCTTTGTTCTATCATGAAACACAAGATTGACAGAAGGCTTTCACACAAATTTGAATAACTGTAGACTCCAATGATTGTACAAACAATCCTGCAAGGAGCTTTTGAAGCCACACTGCTTCACGAGCTGCCACACATGTTGCAACCCAATGAATCTATCTTGGTTCACTCATGAACTAACTGAGAGTACTCATTGCAAAGCATATATATGGTCTGGTTGTTGACCAAATACATCAATGATTTAATTAACTGACAATACATAGAGGAATCTATTAGATCTGAAATGGAAGCTAACTCACTCAACTTCTCCAGAATTATATCCATCAGCATAGACATGGACTTACAGTCCATCATGCCAAATCTCTTCAGGATGTCTATAGTGTACTTCCTCTGACTCAAGAAGATCTCATGCGGTCTTCTGCCAAACTTTCAGTCCAAGATCCTTCATCTCAAATTCAGAGGCTAACTCCCTCTAACATTGAATGATGAGCTTCTCTGCCACAATGAGAAATAAGTCAACATAAAGGACCAAAATCAATGCCTCACCATCAACAACCTTTATGTGAAGGTTGGAGTCTACATCACTCTTGGGGAATCCCAAGTTCACCAAGTATCCATCTATCTAGGAATATCACGACCTAGGTAACATCATAAAACCTTCCAGCCTACACACATGGGATTCCATCCATGAATCATAGAGTCCTCCGACTGCTGATCACTAGAGAAACCATCTCGACATGGTCCACTCCCTCTTAACAAATATGACCAAGATCCTTGAAAGTCAATTGAAGAAGAACCTCTAGCTGCTCCCTCTGTCACAGAAGCATACCCTTAGAAGTCCGCTCCCTCTTACTAGGAGAGCCCTCTTGTCTCGACTTTGCTTTGTAATCCTCGATGCTGCCATTACCTGTACAAATGCCTCAGCAACATTCCTAATGTATCGTTCTTCTTTTTCTGCAGAACCCATCCCCGAGGGCCAAAGAAAAGAAGAGCAACTTTTATAGTACATACAGGAATACTAATAAGAGGCTGACTACGACAAGCAAATAAAAGTAATACTCGAGAGATAATAACCAAGAAAAAAAAACTTATCCCATTATCCAAGCTCCATTTGGCTTTGGATAAACTTGCAACCCTTCCAAGTAGTATAACAGCAGTCAAGCTTTAATTACTAAGGTCTTCAAGTGTCCCCTGCAATCACACATGCACTTGCACATACACTTGTAATAATCTGTTGTTAAACATAGCTCAAAAAATTGATAATGATAAATTAGATGTCTTAAATTGTATGTAATCATAGCTAAGGGCTACAAAACTCAACCTTACACATGGGCAGTTCGAGTCTCATGAACAGGAAGGCAACCATTCATCTAATACATACAATAGACAAATAACATGAGCATAAGCAATGCACCATATACTATCAAATAAATGTGGTAGTAGGGAGAAGACTTATCTGATCAGTTTAGTCCTTTCATCCAATGAAGGTCCTGATCTCATATCTTAGTTGCCATAGACAGATAAAAATCTGCAGAGTTTCCAAGCTAAAGATAGAAATATCACTTCTATGAAGAGAATCATCAAAGTCTAGTTGGAAGGAAGTGGCCACAACTTCCTTCACATTATTCTTGGCATTGTCCTCAATTATAACCTGTAACCAAGAATCTCTCTCTACTCAATCTAAAAGTGATCTCTATCCCCTGTCATATCTTTTCACTCTTAAGCTCAAGTTCCTCCTCAAGATAGAGGGGATGCACTAACTATGGCAATGGCTCTTCAGGAACCTGCTCTGATACCATGTTGAATTTTCTTACAATACTAGGAAGACAAGAAGATGACCATGCACAGTAACCATAGGGTGTGCTCGATTAACCACAGGCAATGATTCACATTATTGTTGCCCTCCCAACCATAGATGATATACTGTTATCGTCTCCCCCGAGCACGCAAATTATATCTCCAATATATATATATCAAATATGAATAGCAACATGATGTTACAATGACACAAAGACCAATGTGAATTGCTTCAATCCTTGAAGTTTATAGATGGATCCAATCACTTTAGACTGAAGGAGATGCAAACTGAACTGCTATAGGATGCACCACCAATGCTTTCCTGAGTTGCTTGCATACAGCACGATAGTGCATAGTGCTGAAGAATTCACAATGTTTTGAAGAATGACAGTGCATATAGCACGATAGTGTTGTAGATGATAGTTTGATCTGCAAGTATGTCATATGTACTTCAATCTGCTACAATATGTTCCACACTGCTCACACATTCCAGATTGCAGTCTATATAATTCGATCTATTCACATTTATGATGGGGAACAATATCCACAATGCTGAAGATAATATCGATATGCTTATGTGTCTTGCTGTAGTAAAGATCCGATCTGTATATATGTCTTCTGATCTGTGTATATGTCGCTTCGATCTAATATTTGTGAGAGGAAAGGAGCACTATTTGTATCCATTCGTTGGATACATCAAATGACACATCTTCTTGACAATGTTGGCTGTGATCCTTCATCATGACCTTTCCAAGGGGTGGCGGGTTTATGAAATAATTGTTTTGTATTTACCACTTAATGCAATTTGTTAACCAATAACAAATAGTTAGGAACAAATTCATATAACATAAATACGATTCCTTTTAATAGGCAAGATAACTTATAAATCGTTATATATAAATGTGTAAGGCCAAAGGCCATTCACACATTTGTAATTTGCTATGTCGGCTTGAAGGATCCGACCGTAGCTATTATTTCAACATATGGCTGTATCTTTCCCTGCTTATAAAAATCCTAGGTTCTGAAGATTAACTAAGTAGGCAAAACAAAACTTGAAAATAGAAAACCTAAAGTATGAGCACATACTAACAGATCAACTAGCGTTGGTGAGTAACTCACAAAAAAACTCAACACCAAGTTTTGGGTGAGTTTCCATTGTAAAAGAGCCAAAAAATTGGCAAAAATTCGCCAAGTCTGAGTCAAAATCTTAGCCCACACTGGAAACAGTCTGGCCCCGCAAACACTATATTTCATCAGTTTTTTTCTTTGAGCATTCAAGCTGCTCTTCTTTACAAGCATTTAGGCATGCACCATGAAGGTTCATGTGGTCTCTAGAAGCATTGGTACCCCTTGATCCCTCTTGGGCCAATATTTCGCATGGATGAAATAATGAAATTAGTAAAATATTGATACAGCTATGTAATTTATAATCATAAGACACTTTGATACGAACTAAACTCATTTTCAGTCTATAAATGAAGGAAAAACTTCTTATCACCTTTGCAAATTCAGCTTCATTCATTTTTTTAGAATATTTTACAAATTTATGTGCTTATTAATGTTAGAAAATCTTGCTGAGTTTTTTAATCAAATTTTTGCCAGTCAAAGTTTTTGAAAAATATTGGGCCTACAGAGTTTTCAGTTTTCACCAAGTCCACGTTTTTTAACTATGGTTATAACACATTAAAATTTAGTGATAATTTTTGCTCGGTTTCATGCGTATTCTTGCCCTTGCGAAGAGCTTTGTTGAGCTTTGTCATGTTTCTTATCAAAGAAAGTCATATTAAGGATCTAGTGCAGTGATAAAGTCCAATGAGATCAATAAAAGAGTGAAGCATTCCATTAAGTTATATGGTTACAACAATTGTCCTCCAAGCTGTGAGCACTATACAGAAGGCTATCTTAAATTTAGAAACATTAAAAAGCTCCACTACAATACTGCTGTTTACATCCTTCATATTACAATATCAAGATTCAAAATAAATCATAGTTAAATGTGGTGATCATTTAGTTCTAAATTTAGAAACTTCAAATAAAACCCCAACTCTTGTATAGGAATACATGCTTGTCTTTTTGATATTCATAAGCTGAAATTTTAGTTAAAAAAATATTGAAAATAAATCGAAACCAAAGAAACAACTCTCCACTACAACTTACAGATTACAAAGGAACAGTGGCATATTTTAGATGTATGTAATGTTATTTGCATACCACAAGCGCATCAATTCTTGCTTCAATCACAGTTGATGGTGCATAACTGGCTGTATAGCCATACATTAATGCTAGTGCAGCATGTATATCATCAAGATCTGGTTTGTTGCTACTATCCATGAACAGGGAAAAAAATCTGCCGACATTTTCAGAATAATGTTAAGAACATCAACAATCAAACCATATCTATTAAAAAAGAATCATACAACTCTCAAAAGTACAAGCAAGAACCCACTAATAAAAATGGTACTGCTGCCTATTGACATTGAGTTGTTTTCTAAATACGCAATACTGCTAAACAGGAATATACCACTAAATTTTGCAAGTCATTTCTGACAGAATATTACAAAAATAATATAAAAGCTGTTTATCTAGAAATCAGTGAGTTCTTATGATTATTCTGATTTATATAAAACTGGATATGTACATTTAGAAAACCAGAAAGAGCAACAAAAGTAAATTAAAAATTCCACAAAGCCTCATATAGTCCAACATCAATTTGAAAAATAAGAACAAGAATTGAACCTACCATATTGAATTTTTCACACATATACCTCAATAAGACTTTCTCATGATCCAGTATAATTGATAATAAATACACATATATTAAATATTGCAGTGATCCTCATGAGTAGCGAAAGGTGCAAGCAACATGAGATTGCCTTTTAGAATCTTGATTTAGAAAAGAGTCTTCAAATTAAATTACATATGCTTGATTTAGAAAAGGAGTCCTCAAAATATTTTGGGTTTTCTTTAAACTACTACTGTCAACATGTTTCTCAAGCACAACTTCAATGAAATTCAATAAATAGATGGTACAAATACCTTTGAAATATACTACGAGCTTCAATATCCAAAATGTTTTTGAGCTTTTCCAAAACTGTATCTAAATGTGTTGCAGCAACCTGCAAAAGAAGAGAGAGACTCACTAGATCAGTATTTTGGAAATCAACAACAAAGAGGTAACCTGATCAACTTTCTTCAACCTATAATTATTGCAGCAATATGCCAATCTAACGTACCAGCCCCACGCCCTTTGCAAGTCCGATCCTATTTGTCTTATCTGCTATATTTGCCTTTCTGTACATCCAATCTAGCTTCTCACGAACATATGCCCTGTTGTCAACCTTTTGTAGTAGCATTCCTAGGCATCTGCAGAACACAACCCAAATATTGCGGTGCTGAGAGATATTTTGCATTTCAAACTGCATTCAGTTTTAACATTCGTTCCTGAAATCTAAAAAGCAAATTAAAAAAAACATTGCTACAATTATACAACAGTAGTTTGAAATGTTGGATTTGGCAAAACGTCTGCAAACCCAAATTTGACTCAACTCAGAGACTCAGAAAAACCTCATCCCCTTTAAAAACTATTTAAATTCAATAATCAGCAATAATTTGGCATGCATGAGTTTCTCATTCAGACTCGTCAAATATTCAACACGAGTAATATGTAAAGTCTAAGTTGCAGGGTTCGCCGGGTTCAGGAACTGGTACCAGTCTAGTTCATTTTAGGTTCAGGTCCTAGTCCAGTTCACCTTTGGGTTCATCCAGGGTTGGTACCTGAGCAAGTTGGTTCGTCCAGGGCAAACCTAGGGCCAACCTGAACACCTAGGTGCCCAACTTCACTTTTTTTTTTGCAAATTTTTATAATATTTATAACAATGAGTTCAGACTTGCAGATTTGTGTTATTGTTTTGCAAGTTATCATGCAGGTTTAAGACTTAAAATTATTAAGAACAACAACAGGCAATTGATAGATTTATTCAAACTTTTTATGTCTGAAGCAAGATAAAACAGAGCAGCAAACAATTGAGTTCTGACTTCTTACGTGTTAACCTTATACAATGTACTAGAGAAATGCTCAATCACAACAGCAAAATACCCATGTATTAGCTCATTCTGATTTACAATCCTCGGCTTATGAAAAGCGACAAAAATATTTGGTTCCCTGAGCTCACTTTCTTGACTGCTCATTCTTCTTCTTCATCATCATCTTCAATGGCATTAGTCATTTGTGTGAAAGACATTTGCTGTTATTCTTGACTGCTATTGCATTTACTCTCGACTCCATTAGATGATTTAAACTTAGTATAAAGTTCCAATTGTTGCAAGTTGAATTTTGAAACAATGATACTTGAACTTGATATTATCATTTTAATATTTTGATGTTGAACTTGAAGTATATGATGCTATGATCATATGATTACAAGTTTATGGTTTTTGTCGTACCGGCGAACTGGTTCTTCGAACCCAAACCGGCAACATAGTGTAAAGTCCGCATGAACTCAACAACTATGAGGTCAAGTTAATCAGTGCAGAAATTAATAGTGAGCATTCATCAAGTTTGCAATCTATGAGTACAGCACAATTTATCTCCCATTACATACTTCAAATTTTTAGTTTTTTTTTTTCTAGAATTTGGGTTAAGTTATCAGATACACAGTGTGGGATACAACTAGACAAATTCTTTAAATTTGTAAACATGAATCATTCTGAAATGTACTGCTTAATCATTATGCCACAACCTCATAACATGTCTATTGGAGTTATGGGCTGCCTAATTATCTGGGCCAAACTTTTACACTTGTCACTTAATGCCATTACACCACAAACCCTTGGATGCATTCAATACTCATATCAGATCTCACCTTCAGCAATATGTCCCTAATTATGCTCACATTTGTGTTTGTTTCATTTGGAAATCCCATTCTAGAAAAGGTTTTTAGTGGATCAAATGTTTTGTGAACAAGTTCTTGATTATGAGAATATACTTTTTAATTGCAACCAGTGCCATGAATTTGGTCACTTGGTTTACATGCTCAAATCTCCGTTCTATTGAGAAAGCAAATGCCCAAACAGGTCTACCCTGACTCCTTAATAAAAATCCAGGAAAATGTTCTCTACTTCTGGTTTTCAGCGTTGTAATTATAATCCTTTTCTTGTTTTATGGACTCAAGTTACTCGTACTCCATCATCTAACTTTGCAGTTGTCACTTTAAATTCATTTTCTTTGATCAAAGTCTACGAATTTTCAATTATGTTGATTAATGTATAAAGCAATGGTTATAGACTTATATCTTAATATATTTATTACTTGTCTAGGACAAATCAAGATACCCACAAAATGGTGAGTTTCAAATTCCAAACAATATCCAAATTTAATCAAACATTGATCAACATACCATGTCAATGATGGAGGTGGAAAAGACAATGGATCATATTCCCATTGGCAACTACCATTTGGCAAGAGTTTTCAGATCATACCCTTCAAGTACGGACTTGTTATGATGTTTTCACACATCGCCCCATTGCAAATGGGGACCCCTAATTTTTGCTTTTTAGGGTAGTGTTTTGGCGTCTTAAGGTTTTGTCTCTGATTTCTCGCCTCTACAAATGAGTCAAGTTTTTCAAAATTTGGAGGACTCATTAAAACCAACGAGGAAAGTGGTCAAATGGACGTTCTAATGTCACAATGCCCAAATAGGTCGAAGGAATAAAATCACAATTTCTCAAGGTCAATTCTGCCGACTTGCTTTTTTAGGATTTTTGGTTTTTTTCTTTTTTCTAAATTTAGAAAGTTTTGTTTTTAGCATATTGGGGCCAACCCGGGAACCTGCTTTTTCGATTTGTTTTTTTCTAAAATAGAAAGTTGCGTTTTTTCTTTTTTGATCTTGGATGGCTTCAGGGTCAAAGGAAGTGTCAGGATTGAAAGAAATAATCCAGAATGCATCAGTTGTGAAATAGTTGGTCACAACCGGAAATGACAGACTTAAATACATTGATGAGAGAAGTGATTCGTTACTCAAGGGAATGGGTAGACCAACAAATCAACAAGCTAAAGAAACAAAATAATCCTTTAACATATGGAAAGATGGAAGATGATGAATCTTCCTCCAATGAAGATGAAATGATGAACAGCAATGAAGAGGTAAATAGCAAAGGAGAAATTCAGGTTTCCAGAAAGAGGAAGGTTATGGCTGAAATTTCACAAGCGAAAGACGAGGTTCCTAGTCAAGAATCAAGGCATAAGAAGAAAAAGACCAATACTCCTCAATCCACCAAGAGCACTTCACCCAATAGACACATTGATACACATAATACAAGGAGTGGATCAATATGGGAATCAAAAACAAAGAAGCTACCTCAGAAGAGTCACGATGAACATATATCATCACCATCAATACATCAATACATCACGAAAATCAGGGACAAGGACCAGCTTCTCCAACTAGACATCATTTAGAAACTAAGATAGCAGAAAATTTGGGAGAATTCAATAATCCCAATACTAATGAAGAGGTAGATAAGGAAATCATTTCAGCTTTGTGTAATGACCACCCCTGATTTTTTTACTTTTGACATAATTGGAACAAGATATACTAATGTTGAATGTTAGCTTCAGATTACATGCATGCAACTTAAACCAAAATATGCAATCGCCTTTAAAGATAAACAAACTAATTGAGTGGGGAATGTCCGCACCAACTCAATTCAGTACAATAACATAAATTAGAAAATGAGCACGCAACTATCTAAATGAGTGGCAGTTTGTCACCAACGTTGCTATTTATGATACGCATTAAGCATGAAATTACAGTGTAGCAACCCAACTAGAAACATCTAGATGATGAAAATCGATTACAATCATATATCTATCATACCCAGTTGTTGGTAAATGAAAATAACATACATACAACAGCAATACCAGCAAATGAGGGTTTCCAAATCCTAGCCGCCTACACCAAGAAGAACTCCAAAATGGACAGTTGGAAGTATGAATGAGTAATGGCACCACAAACCAGTTATAAACCTCTACAAACTCCTTGAAGATGTACAGCCAGCCTTAGAGGGAACGGCCAATGATGATCAGACCCACAAATATGCAATCAACTCTACAAACTCCTCAATCAGCCCTCACAAATGGTCTCTAACACTCTTCTGTCCAAAGAACTGAAAATATCAGCACCATTGAAGCTCCATTGTGATCTTTGTGTGCACTGACCAAGTTATCCTCTAGGTTGTGTCTTTCAACAACCTAAAGAATGTTGCCTATAAGGGTTTACGTCCTCACAAACCAAGAAGAAGCAACAACTCCTTCAAAATCGGAAGCATAAACAATATCCAATTCATCAACAAGCAAGCATGGTGAAAATGATCTCTTTAGACTCTTTTATAACATTCCCAGGAGAGCCCACACACTTTTCTAGCCAATGTGGGATAAATAGAAATACTTCCCTTTTAATATTTAAGTCTCCAAGTACCTTTAATGAAGGGGAACTTTTAATATTTAAATAACTTTCCCTTTAACTTAAGTCCCCATATCAATAAGGTTAAATATTATAATTTTAACTTTATAACTTAACTTTATTGATAAATACATTAATAATCACAAATGATTATTAAAATCTCTAGTTGATCTCAACAATTAACATCGACTAGTATTATCCATGAATAATTGATGATCCTAACCTGGCCCAACTAGCTTACTATAAATAGTAAGTATCCCAAAACCACACCAAAACACCTCGGAACCGCCTGAAACTAAAACTATCTAGGCCAAATATCCTCAAGATCCCTTAAATGTCCTGATTAGCCTATGAGACCATGGAGAAACAGGCTAACGACAACATCATACAACATGTGCTAGGAAGGGGACATTACATTCCACCCTTCCCAATATTTCTTGTCCTCAAGCAATCTCTGGCAAAAACGTGACTCCGTCAAGCTCCTGGATCCCAAATCAATCTGATGAATACTACTCTACCATTCCATTGCACCACTCTGATATAACCAGTATACTGCATCATCCTGTGAAGCAACTGACTTCTCCATGGAATCCAAACCATAAGGTTGTTATACACCTACAAAATGAAAGGAGCTTCTCTCATCCAAACTCCAAATGTTGGTGTCTCATCAATGCTCCATTGGTCAAAACTTAACATATAACCCTCTTGATGCCAAAGCACATACTCAGTTGTATTTAACAATGCAAATGTTGGAAACTGATATCTCCATTCTGAAAATTGGCTCTCATGAAATAGTCCATTCATACACCTTTGCCAATCCAAACATCTCACCAAATCCAAGTTGTCACAAATATATGCCCTTATGAAACCATGAATAGAAACTTCATTACCCAAAGACATACTTGGTAAAGGTAACTTAAAGGGGAATTGAAGAAGCACATAAAAATGGGCTGCCCATGCAACCTCATTATGTCCACCCATAACCACAACCTCCAATTCCTTCACCACTATCATCTATGATGCATAATGCACCAAAACTTTCAACACCATTTGTTTATATTGATCATGTGATTGCATCCACAAATTTGTACTACTCGAAAATGGCATGCGAAAGAAACCACTTCATAAAACTAATCTAAACTGTCATGCAACTATCTAGGTATCTGAATAGAAGACATGCCCTGATAGAAAACAACATGCAAGACCCTAGATAACCTCCAAACTGACATGCAAACAATTGGGTATCCATAAATCACACATGCAAGCACTGTTTGCTCACATACAAACACACGATTGTAGGATTTTCTACTTTGTTACCACTGTAATGACCACCCTTGATTTTTTTGCTTGTGATATAATTGGAACAAGATATATTAATGTTGAATGTTAGCTTCAGATTACAAACATGCAACTTAAACCAAAATATGCAATTCCCTTTAAAGATAAACAAACTAATTGAGTGGGGAATGTCTGCACCAACTCAATTCAGTACAATAACATAAATTATAAAATGAGCATGCAACTATCTAAATGAGCAGGGATTTGTCATCGTCGCTTTTATGATATGCAGTAAGCATGAAATTACAATGCAGCAACCCAACTAGAAACATCCAGATGATGAAAATCGATTACAATCTTATATCTAACATACCCAGTTGTTGGTAAATGAAAATAACATACATGCAACAGTAATACCAGCAAATGAGGCTTTCCAAACCCTAGCCGCCTACACCAAGAAAAACTCCAAAATGGATGGCTTGAAGTATGAATGAGTAATGGCAACACAAACTAGTTATAAAACTCTACAAACTCCTAGAAGATGTAGAGATAGCCTTAGAGGGAATGGCCAGCAATGATCAGACCCAAAAATATGCAATCAACTCTACAAACTCCTCAATCAGCCCTCACAAACAGTCTCTAACACTCAGCTGTCCAAGGAACTGAAAATATCAGCACCATTGAAGCTCCACTGTGATCTCTGTGTGAAATCACCAAGTTATCCTCCAGATTGTGTCTTTCAACAACGTGAAGAATGTTGCCTACAAGGGTTTCCGTCCTCACAAACCAAAAAGAAGAAGCAACAACTCCTTCAAAATCAAAAGCATAAACAATATCCAATTCATCAACAACCAAGCATGGTGAAAATGAACTCTTCAAACTCTTTTATAACATTCCTAGGAGAGCCCACACACTTTTCCATCCAATGTGGGATAAATTTAAATACTTCCCTTTTAATATTTAAGTCTCCAAGTACCTTTAATGAAGGGGAACTTTTAATATTTAAATAACTTTCCCTTTAACTTAAGTCTCCATTCAATAAAGTTAAATATTTTAATTTTAACTTTATAACTTAACTTTATTGATGAATACATTAATAATCACAAATGATTATTAAAATCTATAGTCGATATCAACAATTACCATCAATACAATACTATCCATGAATAACTGATGATCCTAGCCTGGCCCAACTGACTTACTATAGATAGTAAGTATCCCAAAACCACACCAAAACATCTCAGAATCGCCTGAAACTGAAACTGTATAGGCCAAATATCCTCAAGATCCCTTAAATGTCCTAGTTAGCCTACGGGACCATGGAGAAACAAGCTAACAACATCATACACCATGTGCTAGAAAGGAGACATTACACTTTGAGAGGACTTAATGAGGACAATCAACTTCAAGATGGAATGGAACTATCCACAATTCCCGATTGGTTGAAAAACAACTTGAAGAAAACGGTGGAGGAAATTCAACCAATTGAAGATATAGATGATTTCCTAGCTTGAATTGGCAAAATTAAGGAGCAAAAGAAAGCTAAGAAATTCTCTCAAATTACTAGAGACAGTACAAGATCACGCATCTTATAGGTGGCAATCCCCATGGTTGATAAGTCAAGGGAAGAAATCACACCTATGGACTATGAGATCAAGACACTTGACCTTGGGCCATCAACAAAGAAACAAGACTTTCAAGAAATCGGTGATATCACTAGGGCAATTAAGGCAAGGTTTGATAAAGTTGAAGAGAAAAAAGAAAGGTTGGAACTGGAAAATATGAGATTGAAAGAGTTCATACAACGTTTGATGAACCCAATGAGGCAAGAGGATCGTACATTTGTTCCAACAATATCTATTCCTCAAAAATCATTTGATAGTTATGAGGCAATGAAGAGTACAAATCAGGAAGTGAAGGAATGGATTGATGGTATTTCAAAGCAAGAAGAGGAATTCCTAGCTAGACTCATTCAAGTATATAATAAGATGGTAATATGCATGAACAAAATACAAAGTTTGGGTGGAGTGTGGGAAGATTTTGAAATGGTCCAAGATAAGACAATTCCACATCTTAAAATATTGAAGAAGATTCCTATGCCAACATTGATCCAAGAGAGAGTAATTGGAGAAGGAGATATATATGATTTAGATCATTAGTATTGTTCTTTGGTGATGAAGAAATCAGCATTTGATCAAGCTAAGGAAGGTTGTATTGAGATGGAAGGATCGATTAAGGAAATACAATCAAGGGTCCTTACATCAATTAAGGAATTATTGGGTCAAGTAGTTACTACCACAAGTGGTTTGGACTTACGAGAATGAAAGAAAAACTAAAAGTTGTTTACATTCGAGAGGTAGAATCCATCAAAAGAAATCAATCGGATGATCTTCTTTCCCTCGTGATCTACATGAACAATTTTCAAAAGAAAGATGCTGATTGGGAGAACATCTTTGATGCTTGTACAAAAAGCTTGGATGTGATAGAGTAACAGTAGGATGCCTTGCCAAGTGTCACAATGGAGGAGCTTGAATTGGTGATGTCTAGATTCATTGAATATGCCATCAGAGAGAGTGATAAGGGCAACTAGGTTCTAGAAGATAGTTTAGTAAGATGATTGAGTGTCATCTAGTTGTCTCATTGGCTCTTACTCCTTGTAGTTGGTGACAAGGATAATGTTTCACTTTTGTTGCATTGCATGTGATGATTTTGTTGTAAACCCTAACTAGGGATTAGGTGGTTTGATATTGGCGATTTGATTTTGGATTAATCTTGACCATTCATTTGCAATAAGAGCTCTATATAAGCTCAAGTAATTTCATTTGTACCTAATACAAGAGATTTTGGACAATTGTTGCTACATTGCTGCCAAATTAATATAAGACATTGAAGCTTGGTGATTTTATATTCTATCTTGGAGTATTTGCATGGTTACCTATCTTCCAAGTAAAAAAAAATAAAAAAAATTGCTTAAGTGTTTTAGTTAAAATGGAAGTCATTGTGCATGAGATGGTGAAATTTGCATGTTCATACTACATGTATTTGGCTGATTGTTAAATACTTTGCATGGTCAACTAAACTCTTTAATTAAACTTAACTTCGATCACTACTTGCCCATTGATATGGATCACTTTGATGGTGTCTAAGTCGTCGATGGTGATTTGAATATCATTTGTTTGCCTTAAAAGATCGCACAAGCTTTGTGAAATTGTTCTTTGCATGTCAAAGCAAAGTCTAGTTGAGTTTCACTAAAATTGTCCATTGTCTTGCATTCCTAGCTTTAGTTTAGCATTCCTTAAAACCGCGATCCTTTTGCATTTTTTTTATCAAACAATCATTAGTAGTAGTAAGTAAAGCATGTCATTGAAGATCATTTGAAGTTAGACTCATAGGATGTCATTTTGCCTTGGGTGATTCATCTCCTAAGAACAACTACGTAAGTGCCCCTTGTATTACCAGCAATCACATCAACCATTTAAGCTATCCACACGTCAAGACCTGACAATAGAAACCTTGGAGTCACCTTGTATGATCGCGAAGTTTAGCATAAGAGTAGATTTTGTTCAAGAGAAGATAATATACCTTGGTATTTTATTTTGTGTATGAAGTGCATAAAAACAACATCAACAAAACCCAACCCCAAAACAATTTTGACTGAACCTACAAACTGAACCCTTGAAGCCAAACCCGAACCAATACCAAGACCAGTAACTTAGGTTAAACTCAACCAGTACTCAAGACTTGAACTCCAGTCTTTATTTAATTGATAGCTAAAGTTGGCACTCCAGATTTAAATTATATTCTTATTCAGACTTCTGTAGATAACTATCTAAGACATATACTGTAGTACTCCCTCTTTTCGAGGAAAGTATTCTCCATCATGCTAAGTTGTTCTTTGAACATCTTGAATTTTCCTTTTGAAAGAGGCTTAGTCAAGATATCAGCAACTTTTTGATTTGTTGGAATGTACTGCAAAATCACAGCTCCTTTTGAACCTTGTCTCTGATGAGGTGGTACCTGATCTCAATATACTTGGATCAATCATGAAATTCTAGATTTTCAGATAGTTTGATACAACTCTCACTGTCACAGTAAATCATAGTAGCATCCAAAGCCTGATTAGTCACTTCTCCTAGTGACTTCCAAAGCCAGATGGCTTCAGAACAAGCAAAACTAGCTTCCATATATTCTTCTTTGTTGAACTGAATTCTACAGAAGTTTTTTTCCTACTGTACTAGGAAATCATACCAAAACCTAAACTGAAGCAACACTTTAGAGTGCTCTCCCTATCACTAGCACTATATTCTCAATCAGAATTTGAAAACCATACAACATTAAGTCTCAGATTCAAATGCATAGTGCCCTTCAAGTACTAGAGATTGTGTTGTGCAGCAACCCACTGAACTTGCCTAGGCTACACCATGTACTCAAACATGTCCTTTCGAGTGATCACTCAAATAGAGTGACTAGAGCATCAAACATGTCCTTTCGAGTGATCACTCAAATAGAGTGACTAGAGCATCAAACATGTTCTTTCTGGTGATGTGAGGGATCAAATGATGCTTAGAAAATCAAGGATGACACATTTAGCTTTGGCCATCTTTTTCTTATGATCTGCCAATAACATCAAATCAATTGGCTCTATAACCAGTTCCCAAATAAAGTCCGACAGATCCCCGCACCTCCAACAACATCTGTACCCAAGATTTCCGGAGGAAGAAGTTCAAACTTCCAATCTATCTTCATATCTGAAACTGTACATAGTCACACTACTGCACTGGAATATGCTGCTAAATAAAACTAACCAGCAACCTAAAAAAGCAATTTTATCACAGGTCCATTGTGTTTCTCTCAAGCATGGATAATGAGCATCCCACCCTATAACCTTCCTACAGCTCCCTCTCATAGGTGACAGCCCTATTATCCATTAAAGGATTGCTCAGAAGGTTTCAGTAAACTACTCTAATACCATGATAAATTTTATAAATCATGGTAAACAGATTCTGCACCTGATATCTAATTCCCACAGGAATAAAACAGAATCTAATACCAATCAAAATAAACTTTATCTCAGATGCTAGAATCCATTTTAACTTATAAAATAGAAAACAAATTATAAAATCCCAATGAATGGCTGTCAAAACGCTATAACAGTTTTCATTGAGTCTGAAAATAAATCTGCTACAAAAAAATAATTAAACTACTCAATAAACTCAGCCTGCACTGAGAACTTGATCCCCAATCTTTATTTTCATAGATATCTAAGGCTAGCCTTCAGGATTTAAGCTACAGTCTTATTTAACAGCTATCTAAAGCTGCTTCATAAACTACAACTGCTGTAAAAACTATCTAAGATTATATTTTAACAAAATACTCATGAGTAAACTCATAAGGAATTTGTAGTATATTTGAGCAAAAAATAAAACATAATTTAGCAGAAGCATTGTCTCTCGAATTAGGAGTATGTGTCGCCCAAGAGAACAAAACTGACTACATTGAAGTAGAGGTGAACTCTAAATTTATTTTGGATGTCATGCACAATTATTCTCATCAAATCAAACAAATAATTCTTAAAAACATCAATTTTTCAAACGTGCCATTTCCCCTATACACTTTTACATAATATCTATTAGCTTCTTTTCAGTTTTGGGAACTTCATATTGTACATGTTCATCACAATCTTAACCATGATGCCTCTTCTTAGTGGATTTTTTCGCAAATGGTATTAAAATATATGAGGCCTTTCAAGGCCTCATACCAATCCCAATGATTAGAATAGGCTAACATTTAAACCCTATAAGACTGAAAAGTGATACTCTCAGAGTATGCACTTCAAGGTTCTTTTTTCTTGTGTTCGAATATTACTCAAGCTTAAAAATCCTTGTTTAACCTTCAAACAACATCAATCATTATCATCCCATCCAACTCATGCCCTCACAGTGCCTCCCCCTTCACCCTCCATCCTTCACTATTGAATTCAGTCTCAATCACAGAAAACTTCAAGACACCATCAATTACTTGATCCCCAGCCAAAAAATTTCTTCTCATGTTGACAGGAACAAAAGACAGAAGACATAAGCCCAATTTATTCCATATCAGTCCAAGAAGAGGACTCAAATAGATTCATGTCTCCAATTATTTTTTGTCATGTCTTTAGATCTGTCATATCAAATACAAATATCCACTTCAAACAAAACAACTATCACATGGATTGTCGAAGTCTGATCTGGATATAGGTGTAGAAAAAAATAAGAAATCCATTACATGATAGAATTAAGAAAGCAGTTTCACAAACAAATTACATTTGAAGTGGAAAATTGCTGTTATGATCTCACCAGAAGGGAGACTCAATCTGTGCTGGATAGTCGTGTTTGTTATTCCATGTACTCAATGTTCTTGTCCATCAGCGTTATGACAATTCTTCACTACAATATTCTATAACAAACTGGTACATGAATTTTTGTAATGTCCCCATCCTAGTCAGAGACATTGGTTTGAGGAGTTAGCCTATTTTTGGACCCTTGTAGGCTAACAGGGTATGGATAAGGGGGTCAGCAATGCAATATCTTGAGGAGTGGTCTGTCTATTTGTTCTAGTTCAGTGTTGAGTTCAGTTCTGGTCTTCGTTTCATCAGTTTCTGACATTCTATGAGGATTTCCTAATTTTTAGGGAAAAACTACTAAAAATAGACATGGTCCTATTTTCATTGGCATGGCAAACAGTGGCCCCAGCTTCTGACATATTCAATTTCTGAGCAATAATGAGAGAGATATGAATTTTTAAGTGGTTCCCACAGGCAATTAATCTTTTAATGAAATATTAATATAAAACCACAAAGTGCATCACTTAAATTTATTTAAGTGAAAAATTAATATCTCCTAAGTTAGGCGTTGCTTTTAGGGTTAAGTTGGGAATCCTAAAAGCAAGTTATGATATTTAAAACCCTAATTGCCAAAAATCGTACTTTTTGGGTATTTTGGCAGCCAAGATGGAAATTAAACTTCATTCATTGATATTGAGCATTTGACATTTCTTCTGAGCACTTGGCTATGGCGGCTAGGGTTTGGACCTGTTTTGGAGAGCGTGCATTATTCAGAATTCAATAGCTTTGAGATTGTGAAAGATCAATCGAATTGTTGCATCTTGGTTGGCTTCATTCAGAAGTCAAATTGAATTAAATTGGGGCAGATTTGGCTTCTTACAAGGCAGATTTGTTGTAGGTTTCCTATTTATTGTTTTGTAGTTAATTCTTTAGTGGTTTGGAGGCTTCTTTTTCCAAACACACAGCTTGCTCATTTATTGGCGCCATCTTCCATTGCTTGGGTGTCTTAGTATTAAATAAGAGCAGGTCTGAATTGTTTCAAGAGAAAAAATCAGAACTTTGTAAGTTGCTGATTGAATTCTTTTAATTCAATAAATTGGCTAAGGACCTACAGGTATGCTTCTAAATTCTCTAGTTTATTGTTTCAGTTGATTAATTTCATGTATTATTTCAATATGTGTTGCAAATTAAAGAAACCCCCTTCTACAACTTCTGTCTATTTCTGAAAGACCATCTTAATAATCAAAATTACAAAGAAGATCTACAAATTACAGCAGGTTGAAGAGTTGAACCAGCAAGGGTTCATCACAATTTTCTACTCAGAACTAGTCCTCTCTATTTGAACGCTGCCATTCTCTTTGATATTCTTATAGAAACAGCCTTACTCTCCTTAGATCATTCCAAGTCAAATTTCCAGAAGCAATCAGGTCTTTAGGGTTTTCTTCACACTGCTCTAAAGCATATGTACATGAAGGTATTTATCTCGATAATCGTTTATTGAATTATTCTACTTGTCCCTTCATCAAACCATTCAAAGCACTTGGTACAACTTTCTATATTCTTTTCCACGACATATTTATTTCTTTAGGCTAAACATTTTCCTAATACCTCGTAAATTCCAACAAAACCACCTCCAACAAAAGAGCTCATCTTCCCCATTTTAGCATAAATACATTTCTTGGAATAGACATCCCCATTCTAATAATCATTCAAGATTTCCTAGATAGTTTCAGTATACTAGACTGAAAAGAGAAAAAAAAACATTTCCAAAGCAATCAATACAATCCTCATGAGATGGACCCCAACCACAATTGGCCTTCAATTCACAACAAGCAATATACATACCATAGAAACGGACCTATTCAAGCTTAATAGCAGAACAGGAGCAATTTACTGCTTTAGTCCCAAGTGGAAATGAGAATGACATACAGTGAATGACTTGCAAGAACTCCTCACCTACGCTGGCCAATTTTATAGCTTTCCAAAAGTCTTATTTATCAATCAAATGGATGATGTTTCTATGAGTCTCTCCAACCAGCTATGGATGTTGTCCTACTCCCTTTGAGTCTTAACATTTGAGAGATAAGTTGAAGGACATATAACCATCCTAGGCCATGAAGGATGGAGTGAGGGATTCTGTAATATCCCCCTTAATTTTTTTCAATTATTTCAGTTTACAATCAACACAAACACCCGTTGGGGTTAGAAAATGAAATCCCAATACTGCTGAAAGTAACCCTTTCCACCTTTTGATCACCAAGAGCCCAATCTGGGAGGGTGAGAGCATACAGTGTTGAGGGGATCGTTAGATCCAAGAAACTGAAATTGATTACAACACTTGGGCAGCAAGCCAGCCCCTTCCACTTTTCAACGGAATAATGAGAATACTGAAAGATCAATTGGCGGTAAACCACCCAAGGACAAGCCAAGAAACTGAAGTAGCAATCACTCAACCACTTATCCAGCGGGAGGACTAGAAATGAAATTACAAATCAACTCTACCACTTATGCAGCGGGAGGACAGTATTACAATATTCAAAGTAGGCGGCAAAGCCAACCTCTTCCACTTATGCAATGGGACTACGAGCAATAATCCAATTAGATAGCTGTTAGTACTACTAACCAGCTTTACAATGCACAATATGGATAACAAATTAAGAGAAATCACTATCCCAAAGATAGGCGGCAAGGCAAGCCTCTTCCACTTTGCAGTGGGTCTAAGAAAGATCAACAGAAATCGTTGTTAGTACTACTACCAACATTACAATATGAATCATAGAAGATAAGAATGGAGAACCAACAGTCGCAAACAATTACCAAGATCTTTCTCTTCACACCAAAAAACCCACACACTCTAAAACCAACTCCACAAAAGAAGACACTCCAAATTGGAAAATCTCCAAATCTGATATACTCCTAGCATGCTGAAAACACAGACCAGCAGCACCAAATCCCACTAAAACACTCACAACTCACCCAATTCTTAACCAAATGATATGAAACTGAAAGCATATGAGCACTAAGAGGTAGGCGATCAATACTAGGACAACAAAACATGGCAATCTGACCCCAATAATTTATGCACGCATCCCAAAGCACTCAGCCACATGTTACAACCAGCTAGGGTACAATTTTACAAAAATAAAATCCCAAACACCATTTTAGACTACAAACTCACAAAATGAATCGCCCAAACCACAAAGATAGAAGAAATACCCAGAACGAGAAGAATGACACATTGAGCCCTGCAACCAAGAACCTACTTCAGCACACTCCGCGACCAGCAACAAGAGCACAAAGAAATACACACAAATCTTCACCACATTGAGCCCAATCTGCTCCTCTGGATGAGAAACAGTCATACATTCAGCTAGGCGCTATCTCTCAGGCACGAAACTCAGACACTAGGAGGTATGCATTCCTCAAAGTAAGAGTTTGACAGCATTTTCGCAGCACTTTGTTATCAAAGCAATAATGGATTCCAAAATGAGAGCCCAAGGTTCTTATTATAACTTTTGCCCAGCCAAATTCAAATGCAAATGCACACCAAATATGCCCAAATCAAATGTCATTTCATTACACACACATTAGCATTGCACTTCATTGCATTTATCAAGCATGTGGCATCCAAAGAGAAGTCCCCTTTTGCTAGACAAGTTCGAACTTTTCCATGGTCCACAATTTGCAATATAAAAAACACAATAACTTAAAACACTTTTCAACCTTGGCGCCTGACTTAGGAGAATTAATACAAAATTTTGAATAAACTATGCTTTTCCAGTTTCCTAAGTCGACCATCAAATAATTTAATTATTAACCTTAGAATGGAGTATTAATATTTAAATAAATCATCTTAAAATCAAAGACTGATCAGAACCAAATGAGCCAGAAACTGAGTGCTGATAACTGTCGAGCTGAACTGGGTTGGGGCTCTGCAATTAGCTGCTAAAAATAGCACTACATAAAATGACACTTACAAAAAATAGTAAGTCCTGAAAACAACTCCAAAAAGTTCTCTTCAAACCCTAAGAACAAGCTCAGAAAACCCAGACAAACCTCAAAACCCTAACAACTGCCACAAACTTACTAAAAATAGTAAGTTTGGAATTCTTCTTAGAACTGAATGCATGTCATACCTCTACGAAGCTTTTAGAAAACCCAAAAGGAGTCCACAATCAGAATCGTAGAATTCCAACTAGTCAAGCATCAAACAGCTCACACAAACCTCCTCAAAAGCAAGAAACCCTAATGTTTGCTTCCAATTAGCCTACGGGTTTCCAGAATAGGCTAATGGCCCAATGAACTTCACCTCACTAAGAAGGAGACATTACAAATTCCAAGTGAAACACTTCCTACCATAAAGGACATACACATTTACAGCTAATGATGCACAAAGAACAATCAATATCAAGGAGCAAGGGCAATGCATGCTTAGTCCCAACTGGAATATTTGCTATTGCAAATTATCACAATCTTAGACAGACTGAATCTCTTTAAGGCAACACTTGATGATAATGCCTAATGGAAAAGACAGAAGAAGATGAACATGAAAGAAAGGAGGATGCTAAAAACTATGTGGTAGATCCAATTAGTAAGCCGCAATTTTAATTTTCTTGTGTGAGAGACATTTGTTTGTAGTTTGAACTTTGTACAACTCAAGAATTGTATTTATTATTTAATACTTTATATAATGCATTTCAATGTGGAAGTTGGGCATTTATCTCTCCTAGAGTACAATAATGGATTAATGACTCCACATAGTAAAATCTCTCACCGAAATTCAAATACCTAAACAAAGAGAACAAATTTCTTTGGAAAGAAAGGAAATGCAGACCATAACATAAAAAATAAATATACAATTTGATAAAAGTCATTTGACTTTAAACAATTATTCAAATTGCACTACCATATATGCATAGCATATATTTATTTTGAATTTCAGATGTTAATGTTTGGATACCTATGTAGCAATGCTGAATGTTCATCATCGCCATTGTATAGTACATACTGCCTACAAAGAGAATTTCCCAGAGAGGAAGTCCACTTCGGATCTCGGATTACATCAAGAGATTCTGAAAAGAACTGCAAGAAAATGCACAAGAAGTGAAAAGATATAAAAAAGATATTAGAAAAATAAGTGAATAACATATGTACAAGGGAAATCCACAAAAACATAAGCTGTAATGATAAGCAAGAAATATTCATATTGTTCACAATTCACATCCATTCCTAACAGTCTTCAGTCAAATGTTGAGACATAATAACCTATACTGTCACCAGAATGCAGCTATCTATACCACCAGAACTCACATTAATTATCATGTCATCCCATGTTTCCTGCTGTAATGTTTCGTCCTTGGAATCATCTATCCCCTTTGAATCTTCAGTATCAGTGATATAAGCCTTCATCTTTGGAATCTAGAGCTTAGCACAAGATAAAATGAATCAAAAAATTTATGCAATCTAAAAGTGTCACTTTATCTTTCAAAATACTCACATCAAATAATGTAGAGTTTAAGTCTTTACTCTTCAGCTAGATTCATCCAGTTTGTTACTATAGATATACAACTGTTACCTTAACTTATTTGAGTATTACTTTAAGGTTACGATAAAATTATTTTACACAAAAGAAATTTGATTATCCTCCCAACATTCAGTAAAGAAAAACGAATTCAACATGCGAAGTTTACATTGAATATTGTGTAATCAACGACATCGTAGTGCTATTAAAAATACAGTCTTGCATACAATATGCATCTGAAATATGTGATGTCTTGCGTATAAGAAAAATTTAGAAAGTAGAATTTCACTAGTATGATTTCCATCTAGGATGTGTTCTACTTGGTTTTGCCCTAGACTAAAATGAGGCATATTTGTTCAATCCTTCTTCCACAGAAAATCTGACACTCTAAAATGGCCAAATTTTAAAAGAGTCTCCTTAATATAATTTCATTATTGAGGGCAGAAATTTTTTTCTGGTCAAACTATTTTACTTCTCAATTTTTAGATTGCAGAAATTCATAATCCTGATCCTATCCAGATTCAAATTGAAGAGTTTCACACTACCACCTTCCTCTGCAGAAACTGCTTGGCCTTAAAAGGCAAAGTATCTTCATTGCACACTGCTTTAGTAAACATTCACAATTCTCTTCTGACGCTTTTGGTTGCCATGGGAACAAAATAAAAACACACTACTCAGAATCTTGCCTCCCTGGTTGCTTTTGTCCAACAAACAAAACTCCAACCAACTTTCGTTGCAAGACTACCTCATATAAACCTTCAAAGATGGGTTCCGGCAGTGTAAATGAGAGATTAGTGCAAATTAATAAATTATGTTCCCAATGCTATGGAAAATTCTCATTCAGAATTACCTGAGGGAATCATGCAAGGAGGATGAGCCATGGTGAATAGGTCCACCAAGAGTAGAGCACCGTGGCTTTCAGCTAACCAAAACAAGAGATAGCATTTCCACCATCAAGGATCAACTTGAAGGCATGCTAGTTTTCCTAAGCATCCTGGACACAGCTAACCTCTTGCACTAGATCCTAAGTTATTAGTTTGAGTTTGAGTATGCTATTAGGGAAAAATAAAATTGGGGTTGAGTACATTTGGGTACATCTATACAAAAACAGTATAAAAATAATAAATATACATATTTTAGCCTCAAAAACAGGAATGAAGTTCACATAATTTTAGCCTATATACATATTTTAGTATACGGACAACAATAAAGTTCAAATACTTTTAGCATATATACATATTTTAACCTAAAAACAGGCATTCACTTCAAAAAAAATCATTTTAGAATAAAAATATACATGTTTTAGCCTACAAAAATCTGGCCTGCAAACAGAACATTATCCACACTTTACACACTCAAATGATGATGCTTCCACTATCATTATATTATTAACATCACTCTCCAATATCCATTATCATTTTATCATTTCTACATTCGTTATTATCCATTTAATTCTTCATTATTATTTAATTGAATTGAGCTAATTTCTCACATCTATTTAATATGAGCCATTTTTCATGCTTAAATACATTAAAAGTACCTAAAATCACCTTTTGGTCACACATTATCGATAAATAAATTAAATAAATCCTCAAATTCCAATTCATTTAGTTAACTAATCAATCAAATTTAGTTAACCCATTCATCTAATCAATCATATCACTCAACTCATCCATGCACTAACCTAACTCATTCATCAAATTAGTTGACTTATCCATGCAATCGCTTAATCATGCCCTCACTTAGCTCTTTAATGCAAATAGTTGACTCATTCATCAACTCACTCATTTAATCCTCATGCAATCAGTTAAATCCTCTCTACTTACAAATCAACTCAATCACCAAGCCAATCAAATTCAGAAAATCACAAATTTAATTAAAAATAAAATTAATTCTCAACTCCTCCATGCTTGCCATCTCTCCTCATCATGTTTATCAATCATAGATCAGACACATAATTCAGGATTTAATTTGATGCATCCATCCAGTTCTTGAAAATTCTGTAAGTTCATCATCAAATCTATCATTTTTATCAACCTAATGCAAATCAACAATTGAGGACCCTCAGTGGGTGTCAATTGTTGCAGCTATAGAACAACTCTTAAACATTTCAAAATAAATAGCAAGAAAATTTCAACACCTACAATAAAATTAAAACAAAGAAGTATGAAATTTCTTGCAGCCACACTAGCAACTTTTATTGAACTGAGGCAAACCAAAAATCTCTACAATCTGCAACAAGCTAAAGGCAACACGAAGTCCAGAACTAGCTTCCTCAAACTAGATATTGTCTCCAATACATTCACAGCTACAGGCAACCCATTGCAAATCTTAATGTAACACCTTAAAATCAGCATTACACCTCCATTTACAAGCTCTTCTTTCCACTAGAGTCACACAACTTGGATACTAGAATCTTTTCTCTTCCATTCTGGCTTCATGATCATTAGTATTCCCCAACTTGAGCTCTCTATCCTTCCTCCCTCCTGGGCATTGGAAAACTTCCAGATACTTTATTTCTTCTTGCTTAAATGTAATGTCCCTTGTATATTTGACATTAGAGAATAACTATATGAATAAAATTAAGTTGTCGAAAACTAAATAAAAAAGACGACTAATTTTAATTATTTAAAAAGGTCATCACGATAATTAATTAATTAAGTTTTAAATAATCCTAAGTATTGAGCACATAGTTATACTGAGAGATGGGGTGAATCAGTATAATGAAATTCCTTTAACTTTTAAAACTTTTTCAATAATTTTATGCTTAAATGCTAAGTTAACACATGTGAGAAAACGATAAGCATTGCAACAACAACAAGGTTTTATGTGGAAACCCTCGAGGGAGAAACCCATGGAAAAATTTTGTTTTTATTAATTTGCTTCTTACAAATTCTAGAGGCACCAACTCCTCATTCAAAATGTACTCACAAGAGTTACAACTCTCTTCTTAATCTGCAAGCATACCTTCTACAATTATGCAATGAGTAAATCATAAATCTCCCACAAAATGATCTCAATCTCCTCTTCAAAATCTGCTCATGAACTCCTAATATACTTCTTATCAAATCTGAAATAATCTCCATATAATGCTCTCTATAGATCTGGTGTCTGTACTTGGTCTATCTTCTTTTTCAACTCACACGCACTCCTCTAATCCATTTCCAATCTCTATAAATATCTTTATCTCTAAGGTTCATACCCTTCTGAATTATAGAGACAAATCTTTATATTTGTTAATTGCTGCTTTAAATAATTGTATCCCTTCACAAATCGTACCTCTTCTCTAAATCGCACCTTTGTAAAAATCCCATTTCATTGATTAAATTGTACCTTAATAACTTACCACCTTTAGGTTTATGAACGACTGCTTATTAGTAATTGTTTGTTCTTAATCAAGCCACTGCCTTGCCTTAGTGAATCCCACCTTGTGTATTAGTTATTGTTTCTTTTTATGATTTGGCCAGCATATGGATCACACCCTTTTGAAAAATAGTTTCTTCTCTTTAATGAATCAGTGTGCCGATTCTCTAATCATTGTTCTTTTTATTTGTTTTCTTGACACATCAACTAGTATTAGTAACATACTATAATCATTGTTTTGTTATGTCTGTTCTTGATCAGTATATTAAGACTTAAATATTTAAACAATCACTGATCAATGGACACGATATTTCAGATCTGTCCTGCCGAAGAAAAATTTATAGAATAGTGTAGAAATTTTCTAGAGAGATTGGGTTAACCAGTAGACATGATATTTCAGATTTGTGGGGGAGATTGAAGCTCCTAGAGCTATCCATCAAACAAACCAAGAGCTAGGCAATAGAGTTATATCCTGATTTGGCCAACATCAGTGGTTATTGAGGCATGGGTTTATAGTATTGTTGTTGCGTGTTGAAGGTGTTCAAGGGGGGTAAGACTTTCAATGTAGGTCATAGGTGTTATTCCCCATTTTTGGAGCGTAACTTCCATTCCCAGCTGTGCATTTGAGTTAGCAATATGTAAAATGTCTCATTTTAGGGATGGTCCTAAATCTTGCCCTAAAATCATTAGTTCAATAAAAAATAGGAATATAGTACATTCAGAATACAAACTTACCAATTAACAATTTCCTTTTCAACATAAACTGTCTTAAACCCTGCAATATTGCTAGTCAACATTTGAAATACAAGACCAATTATATCCACAAAGGCTAGGAATCCCTTAACAGGAACCCACTGTAATACCAATTAATGTAGATCAACAATTGAGAACCCTCGATGGGTGTCAATTGTTGCAGCTATGTAATGTCCCTACTAGTTAGAGATCAATGTCCTGCAAAACAAATTGTTAGAATACAACATATATGTATAGGTATAAACCATCTTTTTAATTTGCAATCTATCTTTAATACTAAATTAACATATTCATAATTTTTATCAAAAAAAAAGGATACGAATGCCATACGAAAGTATGTCCATAGGCGGTCGTAAGGCTCGCCCTCTTGGAACCCCTTGGTTCCAAGATGTCCTTAGGCGGCCGTGAAGCTCGCCCTCTTGGAACCCCTTGGTTCCAAGCCCTCCAGGAAATCGAAGATGAGTTTGAATCCTGTCTTGGGTGTAACCTCTTACACCCAAGCCATCCAAGGAGGACCCTTGTCTATTCCTTTCCTTGGGTGATGCCTTCATTATCCAAGTCCTCAGAGGGGATTGGCTAGATCCGTCTCTCTTGGTTGAACTTAATCAACCAAGCCATACATATGCATATCAATTTCAATACATTCCTATCTATTTATTAATATGTATTCAATAACATCTATTTACACATATGTATCACATATGTTTACACATATTTCTTAACATGTTCATTAGCATATTTATACATATTAATTAACATATGAAAATCATTCATTAACATATAAATTAAAATATTCATTAACATATTTATACGTATTAATTACATTTGTTAACATATATATTAAATATGTATTAATTTCATTCATTACTTGTCGTAACCCGCAGTAGTAGTTCCGGTTCTGTAATGTCCCCTCTTAGGTTTAGACAACAGCAACAGGGATTATACATGTGAATGTATTCTCCTTACCTATTATCCTATGAGCTTTTCTGAATTATGATCTAATATTGTTATTTATCTGATTAAAGACATTATATATACATTTATATATATGGATATGTATATATATATGTATTAGTATATGTGTATGTATATACATATATCCTCTTATTGATATTACATCATTGTTTTATATATATATATATATATATTTTGATTTGAACATAAATAAACAAATAAAATAAGTATATTACATTATAGATCATTTGATTACTTATTAGTTACCTATTTATTAATTCCCATTATATAAATTATCAGTACCCTCACTTCCTAACAGCATTAATTATATTTAATAACTGTGAGGACAGACAGATCTGACATGCATCAGATCTGGTCTGCCACTATACATGGAATTAAAGAGTGCCTGACATACGTATTGCAGTTTATATTAATGTTACCCTTAAATTCTGCATAAAACATTATCAGACTCTATATATATTAAGCTTACGTATTAAGCATGTTCCCATGCATATCACCAAACAAGGATGTTCCTGCCTGTAACTTAATCGTTCTCCCCTCCTCCCCGACTATCCCATCCTCTATCCTCCCTTATACCCCGTGAAGGGTTGTATCCCTCCACGGGTTCCCTTCCACATGAAGGGATGCAGTGGTAATTGCAGCCCACGCTGCGATTACCATCGCAGCACTTCGTGCGGGGGGTAATCATGGGGTGGGGCCTACTTTGGTGTTTGGTGTAGTCTAGAGTTTGTATTAATGTTTTCAATTTTGTCTTTATTAATAGTTCGTAGTTAAGTTTATAATGTTGAATTTGTTTTAATAATACTTATTTCTTTATTATTTTGTATATATTAAATCTATTAATATTTTAATCATTTATTAATGTTAACCTTATTTAATTAACTCATATTTAATGAATTAATATTATTTACATCGGTGATACTGTTAACTGCTTTCTTATGATAATCGATATTATTCCTTAATCGCTACTAACCATAACTGATGATTATTATCAAACTGACCATCATCTCCACTCAAACCGATATTGCGTAAGTTCCTACTCGTCGTCTTTCAACCTTAGAAGAAAATCGTGAAGTCTCATAAATGAGGCAATTTTCCGATTTCAATTATATGATTAAATATAATTAAATACTAACATTAAATAATTACTTAATAATTTCAAATTATCCTTCGTTTGATAATTATCATATTAATTAATAATAAGCGTTTCATTATGCTATATATAATGATCAAGGAGGGGACATGACAAGCTATAGACAACATTAAGTCCAAAACTAACTTCCTCAAACTAGATATTGTCTCCAATACTTTCACAACTATAGGCAGCCCATTGCAAATCTGAACATAACACCTTCAAATCAGCATTACACCTTCATTTACAAGCATTTCTTTCCACTGGAATCACAACTCAGGCGCTAGAATCTTTTCTCTTCCATTCATGCTTTATGATATTCAATATTCACCAACTTGAGCTCTTTGTCCTTCCTACTTCCTAGGGGTTTGAAAACTTCCAGAAACTTTACTTTTTCTTGTTTAATATCTCCTCATTTTGGACGTTGAAAACTACCAGGCAACCCCCCCTTGCAATGTGGCACCCAGCAGCCAGTAACTCCTCACGATTCCATTTATAGCTCCTCTTCTTTCCTGCAATTACCAAGCACCTGGAATAGAGCATAGTCCAAAATAGGGGCACTGGAAATTTGAATTTGGAGCACAAAACAGCAATAAATTGCCTGCTAACATTTTTGGGTAATGGATATTTGCTTCCTTCAATTTGATTTAAAACTTCAAATATTTGAGCCTTTTAAATACAACAATTTAAAATATTAGAGCTGCTAATTTTCAAGTTAACTGCTTTAATTTTTCAAGAGACTGCCTAGAAATCTTACCTGCAAGGACAAGAAAATAAACCACAACAAAACAAATTAATAGAAAAGGCTAATCTTTTTGTGTGATGCAAGAATTCCAATGAGCCCGGATGCTCCTGCATCACAATGCTTCATGCAAAGTAATGTTGTTAATTTCATAATCAAAGAATGATATTGTTATGCTGCTAATTTGAGAGCGCATACATTGAAGCACAATCATTTATCTTGAGTACACAATAGAAGTTTCTTGGGTGTATATACTCTTATCACTCAATCAGAGGTTTGCATGTATTAGAATATTTGTCTTTTTTTAATGCTTTTTTTAATGCTTTCTTTAATTCTAATCTTGCATGCAATCAATACCCACAGTGAACTAAATAATGAACCTAAATCTGATAAAACTCAGACCCAAATCCAAGGCTGTAGGAGAACAAACTAATCATAGAGATTGAATCTAATAACTACTCTATTTTTCCAATATATAGTTCGTTTTTCTTTCCATTACTAAGGCATATGTAACTGTTTCTTTTGTCCTATCTATGACCATTACTCTCTCATGGCAAGTACTTCCCTTCACGTCTTCCTTTCCAAATGACTTTTTAATTAGTAGTCCACTAAGGGTTTTTGTAATATAATTTTATATTAATATAATTGTCTTTTATCAAACAAAAATGACTCACATTTGATGTTAATAAAGCAACTTAGCTTCTTTTTGTTCTATTACAAAAAAGCTAAGTCACCAGTTCGGTTTCGGGCTTTCGTTCGTGGGTTCAGGCAAATTTTCTTTTGCCCTTTGGGTTTGTGGGTTGGGTTCGTCCATACATACATACATACATATATATATATTCAAAAATTTAAAGAAATAAACAAAATTATAAAACTAAATACATTTGATAGTATGATACTTCATTATTGATCAATGCCAAATGCCAATTGATAGTTCAGAATTGAATTGGAAGATGGAACAATGCAAAATGGCAGAAGAAAAACATTTAATAGCATGCTACTTCATCATTGATCAATGCATGAGGAAAATCCAACGATAGAAGGGGTGCTTTTAGGGATATTTAAGAGTTTTTGAATGCAAAAAACAGGTCAAAAATGTCTGTTTTTGTTATGTTTTGGTTCTCTGAGGCTTTGGATACGCCCGGGTCCATACCTGGCAAACCCAAATCCCTGGGTACATACCCAGGGCAATCTCAAACCAACCCCCGGGCAAACCCAGTTCGGGTGCATGGACCCAAACAGGCGAACCCTATAACTTAGCAAAAAAGGAAGCAAGAAATAGTGCTCCAACTGATTAAAATTTCATAGATGATTCAACATAGAAGAACCATGAAGCCTTCCTTTATGACACTTGAAATGGAAATAATCAACTTTTCATGGTAGCATCACAAACTAAAAGAAAATATAAAATGAAAGCATTTTCTATAGAAACACCAATACTAGGACTAGTCAAATAATTGACATACCTCATCCTCCCAAAATAAGATAACATTTTTTGGGAAAAGTGGTGCCAAATAATATAATACCTGCAATTGAATATCAAATGAATTAGAACATAAAACAAATGTCTTTGTATACTGAATATTTTATATCCAATACCTCGCTTAAACTTTCATCAATTAGCTGTTATTTCAAAAGATTACTTGAACACAAACTATGCATTGGATTGAAAAGCAATACTTCTCAAATCAACAGTCAACATTTCTATTCCATAGGAGATATTTAAATTTAAAAGCAGTTATGTTCTATCTTTAAAAATTCAAAATTAATTTAATATACAATCCAAACAGGACCTTAAATAATAATCTTGTTTAGCTTCAAAAGTTGTATGAAAAAGAATTGTAATAAGATAAAATCCTTAAAGTAAGTTGTTATGCTTATGCCTAGAATGTTCACAATTGTGAACTTTTTTAGTTGTAATGGAAATGTCGATGAAATATATTTCATCTTTTAAAATTATAGAATTGTATTTTATAAATCCTCAACACTAATATTTCAAAACATTACTTGAATATAAATTATGCATTGGCTTGAAAAGTAATACTTCTCAATTCAACAGTTAACTTTTCTATCCCATACGATATATTTAAACTTCAAAAGATAAAGTTATGCTCTATCTTCAAAAGTCTAAACTAAATTTATTCAAATATTGATACAATCCAAACAGGACCTTAAATAATAATCTCGTCTAGCTTAAAAAGTTGTATGAAAAGAATTGTCATAGATAAAATTCTTAAGGCAAATTGTTATTGTTATGCCTTGGATGTTCTATATTTTGAATTGTAACCAAATTTCTATGAAACATATTTCATCTTTTCAAATTATAGAATTCAATTTTATAAGCCGCAATGACTTTGTCTTACATTACAAACAAAAGCATATCGTCTGTAAGAACATGCTAAAGAGAAACTAAAGAACAAAGAAAGGAACCAAAAGAGGGTTGACTAAACTAATACAAGAGAGCAAAACCATTGGGAACTTTCATCAATTATTAGATCATCTAAAAAAATGTTCACATTTTATAAGGGCCAAGCCACATAAAGAAAGAATACCTAAATGCAAAATACCACAAAACATACTAAATTCAACATCATATGGAGAAAAAACAAACTGCAAGTACAACCATAGTCAACAACTACACCTTGATCAACTTGCCAAGTGTGAAGCAAGAAGCAAAGGCGAGGCAGATTGATTTTAATTTACCTTTGCAAATACAGCAAACCTCCAACAGCTTCCCTAACATACATATTATACATAGGGCATATCACTTTCTAAAGTGGATATCTATTTCTCCAAATCCAATGTCCTCTCATCATTGATCCTAGAAATGATATTTAAAGTGGGGATTGAAAAATAATTTGACTTGTTCTCAACTAAACCTAAGCCTACCACAATATTAAACTAATCAAATCAATCCCCATGCACATGCATCGTCACCAACAACTACTTGATCAACTCACTAATGATAAGTTTGATCAGATTATAATAGGCAGGTAAATTTTAAATTTTATTTATACCTTGATCAACGTCTGATATCTATGAGTGATATATGTTCTTCAGTCAGTCTTATATTCGATCTACTGATGTGTAAGAATGTAATACAAATACAATCTGCCACTGAACAAGTTTGGACTGCTACGTATGGATGAATAAATTCGATCTTATCAATATATTATATCTAATCTGCTGTAGTATCCTTTTGCTTGATGAACTACGTAAGTTCGATCAATGTCAACTGTAGAGTGAATCGAACAGTTATATATATATATATATATATATATATATATATATATATATATATATATATATATATATATATATATATATATATATATATATATATATATATATATATATATATATATATATATATATGAATGTCAATATAGATATTTCCATATACAATCTGCTTGCAGAAGGGTTAGATAAGCTGTGATTGTTTTCCACGATTTTCTGTTCAAGTCTATGTGTTCAATCTGTAATCAGTAACAATAATATTCTGATTCGTATGTTCCTTGTTATCAATCTAATAACTATTCAAACTGATCTTGCTTATAGTATTGGAGATATCGACTGTGTATTATATAAGGTTCATCTCTAATATCCATGATCCACAATTTGTCTTTCTGAGCTTGTTGATTTGATCTCACACAGATTTCGGTTTGTACAATATATACGTATGATATGAATTGACCAGATTTATTCACCATGTATGCAATGGTCTTTGCCCGCAAATTGTTTTAATCTGATGTAATATAATCTGCACGATATCTGTATGAAATTCGATCTGCAATATATTCTTCTTATTGCTATTATATCTCGACTATGTATATCGACTGTATATCTTACGGTCTGCAAGAAGTATATTATTGTTGCCGTCTATATTGTTATTATTGTTCCTTTCCCTATCGATCAATGAATATATATATATATATATATATATGAAAGTGAAACTCACGAAGGAGTCGTGACTCTTCACTAAGAGTCAATCTCTTTAATGAACCCATTCGTAAGACATAACAAAGCCAATATTAGTAATCGGCGGTTTATCCACAACGATAGTATAGGAACTAATCGGAATCAATGATTGGAATAAACAATGGTCAATAGTAATCGGAATGATCATAAGGTTAATACGAGTAGTCAACAGTTAATAATAACTGTTCATAGATTCGGTTTAGGTTATAGTAATCAACTTTGTGACATGAATTGATGATTAACCTGATCATCCTACTTGTCAAATAAATGAATTATGATTAAGTATATTTATGAAAGAAATCTTTTAACAAGATTAATTGCTTGATCAAATGTGTAAGGCCGATAGGCCACTTACACATTTGATCTACTGTGTCGGTATTTAGGATTCCGACTAAAGCTATATCTTCAACACTCCCTCTTAGCTAGGGAGGAATCCTTCTTATCCTTACATCACTCCATTGTGATGATTTTCCATAATAGCCACATCTATATATGGTAGAAAAAGAATATCACATCACCGTGATATCAAGAATTATGGAATATCCACAGATATCACTTCACATGATATCCACCATAGATATCTCCTTATGTAATATCCACCATTATGGCTTGTCCACGTATATCACGTCTCATGATATCTACCATCATCGTATATCTAGAGATATTACTTCATGGCATGTCCACAGATTTCATACCACATGAAATCCACCATGAGTAACTCTTTATGTAATATCCACCATTATAGCTTATCCATGGATATCATGTCTCATGATATCCACCATTATGGCATATCCATAGATATTACTATAGAGATATAAACCATTATGACATGTCCATAGATATCACGTCCCATGATATCCATCATAATGGTATGATCAATCAATATCGTAAGATCATCACCTTACGATAATGATCAGATGTACAAGTGTTCATTATTGAGAGATCATCACCTCACAGTAATGTTCACAGGGGCTCATCAAGCACTCGAAAGTACACAAACTTTATTCTGAAGAGAGGCTTGGTGAGAATGTTTGTTGTTTGCTCATTAGTACTAATGTATCTTAACTGAATAACATACCTTTCCACTTGATCTCCACATGCCTTGACCTTCCATGAAATACAAGGCTAGAGTCAGCATCACTTTTGATGTATTCCAAGATCACCAAGTATTCATCTATCCAGAAATCATGACTTATGAATCAGCATAAAGGCCTTCAACCTACATGGGACTCCATCTCATGAAGCATAATTCTTTGATTAATCACTAGAGAAACCATCTTGACATGGTCCACTCCCTCTGAATCAATATGATCAAGATCCTCGAATATCAATCGAAGCTTATCTTCTCAATTGCTCCCTCTGTCACAGAAGCATCCTTTGCTCACATGGACCCAATCATGGAAGATATCTTGCTTCAAGAGACTCTCATTTTCTGGTATGATCCTCATATGTCTGCACAAATGACTTGATAGCTTTTCCGAGATGACTGTTGCACTTTTGTAAGTAAATATTGTTTCATAAAAATGGAAATTCAAAATCTTAGAATCTCCACTAAAGTCCTCTACATATTCCTCCTGAATTTCAATCTCTTCATCACAAATAGAACTCTAAAACTCCACAAGCTGTGATCCTAAGGATGTCCTGTATGTAAGAGATAAGTTTCTCATAGTAAATTGAAGAACTTTAACCACAGGTTATCCAGATGCAGCTTGCCGTAAACAGACATCTGCAAACAATGTTGATTCACAAATAACACGAATAATGTAATTGCATGAATTAATAACTACATATGAAATTCATGAACATTATTCAATCATAAAAAAAAACTTATCTCTTTCAAGTCAGAATATGAATCCATCTGAATCCTTTGTGGAAGAGTTTCACCAACATTTGCAATGGAAGCTTGAGGCATAGTCCTGGTAGGACATTGCATTGCATAGTGACCATATTTGCCACATCTAAAGCATTGGATTTCTGAAATATCCTTCCTTCTTTTGAATGTAGGAGCACCATTAGATTCCTTATCTTTCTTCCTTTTGAAATGTCCTTTCTTACCTTTCATCTTTGTGGAGTGGGAGGCAAGAACATGAATATCTTCATTTATGGAGCTTTGGCCAATGCCTCTGATAGCCAATCTAGACTCTTCTTGAATACAATCTTGCTTTAATCGATCAAACTTAGGAAGTTTTGATCTTGCACTTATCCCTTGGATAAATGCCTCCCATGAGGAGGAGAGACCATTTAGTGCCAGCATGGTTAACTCTTTACTCTCTATTGTATGACCAATAGTAGAGATTTGATCTTTCAATTCAGTAATCCTCATGAAGTATGAGGTGATGAATTCGCCTTTTGTCATTTTGACATGAAGGAGTTGTTGCTTTAGAGCAAGAGCTCGGCTTTTGTTGTTTATCTCATACATGTTCTCTAGTGATTTGGACATGCCATAGGCAGTCTCCATCTTGGAGATAGTTGGCACAATATGGTCTTTCACTGAGTCAACTAACATCTTCATGGTTTTATTGTTCTTTCTCATCCATTGAAGCTTTTCATCTTCTTCTTCTAGTTCCAGTATGGCTTTCTTCACAAATCCATCTAATTCGTTTTCACTCAAGGCAAGCATGATTCTGAACTTCCAAGATACGAAGTTAGATGCTCCTTCAAGTCTGTCTTCAACTCTAATCCCATCACCATCTTGATGTTGATAGGAGACGATGATTTTGAAGACGGTAGTAGAAGGATAATCTCGCCTTTATAAATCTGATCTGATCTTTCCTTAACCTGGCTCTGATACCATGTTAAGTTTGATCAGATTATAATAGGCAAGTAAATTTTAAATTTTATTTATACCTTGATCAATGTCTGATATCTATGAATGATATATGTTCTTCAGTCAGTCTTATATTCGATCTACTGATAAGTAAGAATGTAATCCAAATACAATCTGCCACTAAACAAGTTTGGACTGCTACGTATGGATGAATAAATTCGATCTTATCAATATATTATATCCAATCTGCTGTGGTATCCTTTTGCTTCATGAACTACGTAAGTTTGAACAATGTCAACTGTAGAGTGAATCGAACAGTTACATCTCTCTCTCTCTCTCTCTCTCTCTCTCTCTCTCTCTCTCTCTCTCTCTCTCTCTATATATATATATATATATGTATATGAATGTCAATCTAGTTATTTCCGTATACAATCTGCTTGCAGAAGGGTTAGATAAACTGTGATTGTTATTTTCTGTTCAAGTCTATGTGTTCGATCTGTAATCAGTAACAATAATATTCTGATTCGTATTTTCCTTGTTATCAATCTAATAACTATTCAATCTGCTATCATATGATTGGCTGCAGTCAATATTCAAACTGATCTTGCTGATAGTGCTGGAGATATCGACTGCGTATTATATAAGGTTCATCTCTAATATTCACGATCAACAATTTGTCTTTCTGAGCTTGTTGATTCAATCTCACACAGATTTCGGTTCGTACAATATATACGTATGATATGAATTGACCAGATTTATTCACTGTGTATGCAATGGTCTTTGCCTGCAAATTGTTTAAATCTGATGTAATATAATCTGCACGATATCTGTATGAAATTCGAACTGCAATATATTCTTCTTATTGTTATTATATCTCGACTATGTATATTGACTGTATATCTTACAGTCTGCAAGAAGTATATTATTGTTGCCGTCTATATTGTTATTATTGTTCCTTTCCCTATCGATCAATGAATATATATATATATATATATATGAAAGTGAGACGCACGAAGGAGTCGTGACTCTTCACTAAGAGTCGATGTCTTTAATGAACGCATTTGTAAGACATAACAAAGCCGATATTAGTAATCAACAGTTTATGCACAACTATAGTATAGGAACTAATCCGAATCAATGATTGGAATAAACAATGGTCAACAGTAATCGGAATGATCATAAGGTTAATACGAGTAGTCAACAGTTAATAATAACTGTTAATAGAATCGGTTTAGGTTATAGTAATCAACTTTGTAACATGTATTCATGATTAACCTGATCATCCTACTTGTCAAATAAATGAATTATGATTAAGTATATTTATGAAAGAAATCTTTTATGAAGATTAATTGCTTGATCAAATGTGTAAGGCCAATAGGCCACTTACACATTTGATCTACTGTGTCGGTATTTAGGATTCCGACTGAAGCTACATCTTCAACAACTAAGTGTAAGGCAAGAAGTGGGAGATAGGTAAATCAAAGTTTCATTCATCTTTGTAAACCCCACACACTGCCACAATTTTATCACTTTCTAAAGTGGATATCTATTTCTCCAAATCTAATGCCTTCTCATCATTGATCCTAGAAATGATATTTAAAGTGGGGATTGAAAAATAATTTGACTTGTTCTCAACTAAACCTAAGCCCGCCACAACATTAAACTAATCAAATCAATCCCCATGCACATGCATCGTCACCAACAACAGCTTGATCAACTCACTAAGTGTAAGGCAAGAAGTCGGTGATAGGTAAATCAAAGTTTCATTTATCTTTGAAAACCCCAAATACTGCCACGATCACTAACATATCATGTTCCAAGCACAAAAAAGGAATATCAATTTCCAAGGCGGGTATCCACTCAGTGTCTTCTCATTACTAATCATAGAGATGGAATTTATAGGCAAGGATTATAGGCAAGATTGAAAAGTAACATAAGTCTTGTTTTCAATTAAACCTAATCCCAACCCATAGTGAAATTTTTGTACCATATAATAAAAACAACTCTTAAGCAATCTACTTACAATGGCCTTAACATCTAGAATAATAGAATTACGCATCTAATTGACATATCCAGAATTATTGACAGATATTTCAATGACATGTAACTAGGCTTTGCAAAGAACCTTGTTTAAATCAAGAATCATGGTGATCTTTATACCTTGCAAAAGATGCAAGCAATAATTAAGTTGCTCAAATAGTCCCTTAAAATTGCATAAGCATCCAAGGGACAAACAATAACCTTAGTAGAAACAGAGATATATTTGATCCAACTATTTGGGAGACCAATTAGTCTTAACCCTGATAGGATTTTGATGCAGCCCATCGATTGAAATATGCCTTCTTCGCTTCTTCCATGTTTTGAGAACCTGTGATCTTCAGTTCTCACCATATTTTCTAGAAGCGTAAGTGAGAACAATGACAAATATAGCAACTTCAAAGTTGCATGTCACTCTATTAATGCATCTTGCCCCAACTTTAAAAATTGTATAGTATATTTTATTCTGATTGTTCTGCATGACAATAAAGGTCTGATATTCCATATTGTCTTCACTGTCTTCAAGAATAATCTAAAAGACCCCACTCCTCCCACATCTCCCACATAAAATCTTATTTTCATTGATCACACAGTACAGTGAAAAACTAACCCCATACTGTTGCAACAAAGTAGCGGGGGGAAGGAGGCAGCTACAAAACTCTTCAACTTTCAACTTCCAAAATATAACCACTATCTAGATGACAATAAGTCGGGTCTCATCCCTAGACCAAAAGAAACTTTGGCTCCCAAAGAACCTCTTTACACCAAATTTCCTTTCAAGGAAGCCAGCGATCATTTCTAACAAGATATTTCAACATCTTGGAGGGCCTCAATGAAATACTTTTTTATCTACAAATGATGTATTATTGTGCTATGACTCTAAATATTGTCTTTAAAACTGCATACCCACAAGCTTATGCCCCAAGACACAAAAAATCAAAGAAACATCACTTGCTACAGATTCAGAAAGATTGGATACAATGTCAAATGTGGCACACATTTTGAAAAGATTCCACTAGCTTGAGCACTGTGATGATGATGCCAATTCAATTTTTGCTTATGGTGGATTACAAATTTACTGATATTGTAATAGAACAAGAAGAAGCATGTGTTGGATAGCATGTGTTGGAAAGTCTAGAGGAGAATTCGAAGACTTCACAAAAATGTAGACCATGTGATAGGAGTCTAGAATGTCTATTTTTATCAATTACAGCTCAGACTTTGTTCAATCTTTATAGTTAATTTCCATGAACATCAGTCACAATATGGTTTGAACTTGCATTGAGAATTTACAAATATATATATATATATCCTTATAAATGTGCGCATGATGTGACGAGAATGGTTAGTTGCTATGATTTTCGATGTTGTGTTTGCTAACTTGTTTTGCAGCATCCTTTCCGGGCCAATGCTGACTATTTCCGTAGCTGCTCATCGTCTCAGTTCCTGCAGCCATTGCAGAATGAATGTTTATTTGGTCAGCAACAGTTCAAATAGATTATATTGTCTAAGGACAGCACTTCCACATGGATTATTTCTATTATGAATTCAACTACCTGATTACGCACTATTAGGAAGTATATTGAATCTAATGTAATGGATAATTATATAGCCATGAGGTTATTAAGAGTTGCAGTCCTAGTAGGACTCTTGCTTGGTTTATGCTCTTTTAATTACTGTTAATAAATCTCTCCCTATATACTGAGATCGAGCTGTAATCAATTAGAGACTTAGTCATTGGCAAGATAGTATAAATAAGATAGTGCTCTAACCTGAAAGGGTTAACGAGTTATTGTCCTTATGTTGTTAGTTATGTTTTCATCAATATGGAAGTCATGATCAATAAATATAATGCATTTCTATAAGTATAATCTTGTGAACCAATAATCAGGTACTTACCCAAGGGGGCCACTTGAGGTATAGTACCATTGTAAGTATAGTTTAGATTTGGTTTTGTTTCTACCATTAGAGAAAGTTTCTGAATTATGTTAGAAAAATTGTTAACTATTTATTTTCTTGCAGCAGCCATAGTTGTGATTAGAAGTGTAGATCATAGCTGAAGTAGTAGATTTGATTCTTGTTTATTGTTTACATTCAGTTGTTGTAGTATAATGTTTAGCTTTCATTGCACATGTTCTTTCTTTGATATTTCCATTTCCATTATAGTTATATTTAGCAATTGTTTTCCAACAATTTCCTTTACTACTGTTTTTGCAGTTAATATAGGACAACAACCATAGATAGGATTGTCATACACATACTGTGCTACACCATTTCAAGTTATATGACCCCTGGTTGATAAGTAAATGCAGTCTTTTAGGCCATGAAGGGTTATTCTGTATGGATGAACATCCCTAAGTTGTAAATCAATATTCCAATCTCAACTGGAATTAAAAGACTCTACACCATGTATACAAGAGCAACAAGTAATTTGACTTCCAAGAGGGATTTTTCTTGGAAGGATTGGATGACAAGTTTGAACTCCATCAAACTTGCAAAAAAAGACTCTTCATCGAGCAGTTAGCATTGGAAATGTAAAGGAGAAACATATAATGATACAGAAACTTTATCAAGGGAGGATAGAGTGTCTTTGGATATTTTATTCTAATGTTCGGTAAATGATAAAACAGACACCAACATGATCCATTCACAATCTGTAGGACCTCATCAAGTGATGGTAAAGGATAGTTATCCTTATCTGAGGCTCAGTTCAGATTTCGGAAATCAACACATAATCTAATTTCTCCATTTCTCTTTCTAACGGGAACTAGGTTTGCGACCCACGTTGAGTGGCGCACTGGGAATATAATTCCTGCTGATAATAATTTATTTACCTCCTGTTGGATAAGGGGTTCCAGTATTGGGTTAACCAGCCTCTGGCGTTGTCTAAACAGCTTACTTCCTGGCTTGAGAGGAATTGCATGCGTAATGATGGAAGTGTCAAAAGTCTTCAAATCTTCACAACTCTAGGCTATGACACCAGCAAACTGTCTCATGGTCTGGATTATACCAACTCTTTCCTCTGGTGTACAAGCTTTGCCTATACATACATTCTTAACTTCATCTTTGGTTCCCAAATTTATCTTTTCATAGTGGTCGCCTTCAATCTTTTGTCTCTTTGCTCCATTGATCTATTCTTGATTAAAGATTCTTTCCAATTGTATCATTCCCCTACGAATGATGTTTGTCTTTAGATTCAAAACACCACCATCATCAAATTCAGCCTCTTTTGTTCCTTTATCTCCATCAATTATCTATGTTGCGCAGACATATGAGCTTGTTAAGAACTCGTGGATATGGTCATTATCATTGAACACTTGAAAATTAGTAACATTGTCGGGAATTGATGGTATCGATGATAACTCTACTGATAGTCGGCTTATGCCATTCATGGCAAGCGGCTCATGCTAAAGAATTTGCCATCTGATTGTCTGACCTATTCATTTACTGAATATTGAAAGCGTCAAAGCTCCCAATGAGGTCCCACACTCTGTTGCGGTAACAGGTTAACCTCTTATCATGGCAAACGTATTGTTTTCTCACTTGCTTTACAACCACTTCTGAATCTCCAAAAGCTCGTAAAATTTTGGCTCCTTTCTTTAGGGCTAGCAGTAATCCATGAACCAATGATTCATATTCTGTGACATTATTTGTGCAAGGAAATTCCAACATGTGAGCCTCAAGGTATATTTCTCCTTGTGGACTAGTTAATTCAAAACCAGCTCCAGCTCCTTTCTTCGATCTAGATCCATCGAACCTTAAGGTCCAAATTTGTTCTGTTGACTGAGGGGGTGATTGAGCTAGTGCATCAGTAGTGTTGTGTTCATATCCACTTTGTAATTTGTTCACTTCAACATATTCAGCTTCTTGTTCCATTATTTGAGAGGATCTTGAAGCTTGTATTTCAACGGCTCGATTACGGCGATCTTGCAGTTGATCCATTTCAATACTTTCGACTTCTCGTTCCTTGGACTCTTGTTTCCCAAGATCTTGTTTTTGGTCTTTTTCTTTATTCTCAATTTTATTTTCTTTTTCAATTTCTTCAGGATCTTCAAGTTGTTGAAGCTTCTGACGAGCTTCTTTTATGGCTTTTTGGCACATTTTGCAAGTGAATTCCGAATGGGACGCGTCATGGATGCAACACCAGTTGGTCAACAGCAGCTCATGAATTCTGCTCTTTCATTCTACTTTTTGACTTACACTTGTCCAAATGAAGTCCTTAAAGCTTTCAAATAGCCTTTCCTCTTTGTTTTGGTCATCTTGTGTGGCTACTATTGCTGGTTTTGACTCTTTTTTAGCTTCCTTTTTGCTGGGTGATGCATGTAACACTAAGATTTCTCCCACCTTAGGTTTATAGGAACCTAGGTCTGTCCCGAGAAACAATATTTCATAGTTTTCTCCATATTATGTAATCATTAGTTTGACTCTGGGCGTACAATCAATCTTTATCTAGTTCAAGACTCCTTTCCATGGCAACCACATGAAATAAGTCTGTGGAAATGTATTTGTTCAGCTTTCATGACCAATCTCTGCTTAAAAGCATGCCATAGCCATCAGGGATATTGATGACTGAAATGTCAATACAACTTTGCACTCTAGGATCGGCTGCTAGCTGCATGTGGATATTGTTTAATTCTCCAACCACAAAGATTTTTGTTTTGTCTAAGTAACCTTTTTGTTGGTTCGTGTAGGTATCACTCCTAGTTTCTCACACATAGCGAGAGGCATCACGTTGCTGGAAGCACCGGAATCTACTAAGCAATTATGTAGAAGCTTCCCAAATATTCTTATTGATAGTAAGAATGGAGCGGGCTCGTCCTTTCCTTGATAAATGATCACTGGATGTTCTTCTTGTTTGCTGATGGATCCTTGTTTTTGTGAAGTTTGTAAGAGCTCATTCGTCAAAAACTCTTCTTGGAATATATTTGTGTCCCCAAGAACTTCTTCTCGCATGACATCTTCTTGTTTTGAACTTCCTGACGATATTTGGACCATTCCCACAAAATTAGGAAGTTGTTGTTGTGGAGCCTCAATTAACATTTCTTGTGTCTTGAATAACATTTGTATTTGTTGGAGCATTGGATACATTTTTGTTTGATATGTTCTGTGAAGTACTCCTTGGGGCTGCAACTTCAATTAGACTATTCAGGAGCGTTTCTCGAATCTCTAGGATTTTCATCAGCTCAAACAAGGGCAAGATAACCTTCATCTTCTTAAATTCTTCTAGTACGTATGAACTTAGTCTCTTCAATTCTTCTCTAGGATGACCTTGTGTTTGAGCTTGTGACTGTCCAACCTAAGGGGTTGTTTGTTGCCTTTGTTCAACTAGTGGTGCAGTAGCTTGTCTCGTCCCATTTGCTTGGACATTTTCCTGACGATATTCAGGTGAGTCTCTTGGAAGGGATGGCATATTAGTAGCATTTGGATTTGGTGGGATCTGGAAATTATTTGGGGGAATGGGTTCATTTTGGCGAACATTCCTCGGATACACCTTGAGCGGGTTTCCAAACATCTACCACCAATACGCTATTATTCAATGGGGGAGAACTATAACCATTAATTACAGCAAGTTGGTCCGATGGAGCTTGAGTTTCCACCCTAGCTTGATATTGTGGTGTCTCCACTCGACCATTTGCAGATGCAAGTGGGAACCTTTGATTAGGCTGGTAAAGCGCATATTCTTTGACATTCTCAAGAACAAGGGCTTGGTCGTATCTTGGTGCGGGGACCAACTCATATCCAGTCACTGGAGGATCCTTTGTATTTCTTTTCTCATTCTTAAAAATATCTGCTACTACTTGGAACTCATGACAATTCAATTCGGAATGTTGATCGGTATTGTGTAGTCTACACCATCCTCATAATGCTACTTCGGCTAGGAATAATTTGTCTGCAAGACGATTGTTAGCGGCAAGTTGATTATCTAAGGGAGACGGTATGGTACCGTTGTTGGGTCCAATATTCCATATTTTCTTTTGGAATCCTTGATTGTTATTCTGGAATCCTTGATTATTCCCTTGATAATTCTGATTTTCTCTCTGGTAATTTTGATTATCTCTTTGGTATCCAGAAGAACTATGACCCTGGTAGTTCCCTTGAGTCGGTTGATAGTTCCTTTGCATACTTTGTATTTCATTGTTTTTATTTCTCAAATATGTAACTTCAGTTGACAATTTCCTGACTTGGTCAATCAATTCTTTCATTTCATCCTTCTCTTCCTGAGTTCAGACTGAGGTCATTGTATTTTGAAGATATATTGGCTGTGAGGGTGGTGCTTGGGAAAAAGGTCCTCCTGGGTGAAGGACTAATTGATTGTTTGGAGTAGGAACCGGATTCATCACAAGAGTATGTTGAACCAACGCTCGATTAATATCTTGAATTTGATTTTGGGCAGCAGGAATTCCTAAATAATTGAGCGGCCCTAAAGTAGTACCTACTCCTAAGTCATTACTAATTGTAACTGCTGCAACGTATGCTTCTTTTAAATTTGTTGGGGCTGGATCCTTTGACTTTACAAACATAGCGGTAAGACGGTCTAAGGCTGCGTAATATACTTTTAGTGCTGCAGCATTATCCAAGTTGTAAGGATCTTGCAACGTTGTGTAGGCCTTGTGGAATCTATTGTTGAACGTGTTGATCGATTCGTGCAGTTGTCTCTTCACTTCCACAAATTGTCTATACAGATCCGTTGGAGAAATTGGCACCCTGAATTTCTCTAAGAAAGCATCCATTATTTCTTGCCAATTGTGGATAGAATCGACCGGCAAATGGATATTCCAATACGAGGCTTCTTCATCAAAAGTATAAGGGAACAATCTACAAGCAACATCCTCTTCTTGGACATCTCTATTCTGGAGGAGATCTTCAAAAATTTTAATATGCTCATCCGCGGTGCAGCTCAGGTCACCACTACGAAACTCAGAACAAAATTGTTCCGGGTTCTTTGGCATGTTATGGTAAACAGTAAAGACCATAGGCGATGCATTTGTTGGACGTCAGACCATTGGAACGTTTGCCTGATGTACTCCTGCTTGAATTTGTTGAGCAACTGGTGGCGGGGATGCTGGTGGCGATGTTACTTGAATAGGTGTGACTTGAATTGGAGATGTGTGATCTTCTGGGAGCAGGGTCTCTAGCACTGGGATTTATTGAGTATCTCTTAAAATTGAAACCTCTGAGGTAGGTGTTTGGAACAAGCTTGAAATATGGAACAACTTCGAAATATCTTCTTCACCGGGCATCTCTTCTCTTGATGAACCTTCTTCTTCACTTGTCGCGACTGTTCTTTTTCTTTGCTTGATTCTGGTAGAAAATTCTAACTCTACAATTTTTTTAGATGAACTCGAAGCTAATCTTAAGACTCTTTGGAACTTGCCTAGTGAAGGGGAACTTGTGCGATCTAGCATGACTTTTCTTAATCTTGTCGAGGAGGTGCAGGAGCAGGTTGAGGAGCTGGTTCAACAGTTTGTGGCGGTAGCAGACTCTGTTCTTTTCATATTTCAGCATCAATACAATCAGCAATTTCTTTTTCCTCGAGAACAAAGCACATTCATTGCCAATCGGCGTAGCCTCTTTTTTCTTCCCACGCTAAAGTGTACAATCCTGTGAGGACATTTTCTTGCTCGTCGTTGAGGCTCAAGTCTGGCTGCAATACAGGGTCAGGATCTCTACCTGGTTCAAGAGGAGTGATTGGTATTCCCATTTTTCGTCATTTCTCTAACTGAGTGGCTGATTTCAGAGAAAGTCGTTGTATATCTCTATGAATCTGTTGTTGTAGGGCCAAGAATCTTTGTTTCTTCAAATCTTTATCGATTTCTGCTTCAATTTTTCGGCCTTTCTCTTCTTCTTCAGCAATAACGCGACTTGCTTGTCTAAATTGAGCGTGGTCTGTCTTTGACTTCCAAGCAAGCGAACGCAAATTGATCGGTAATGTTTGTCTAGTGCAGTCCCAGTTCTGGTTGCTCGAAAGGTATGTCAAAAGGAAACTCATGCGGCAACACCGTACTGCTTCATTCCTACTATTTTAACTTGTGAATGATAATCAATTGTAGAATCTTCACGCCAATTTGTGTTGTGTGTGGAAAACAATTCTGGATAACTCTTGATATGATCTCAAGTTGACAATAATCAAGGCCCTCCTAGGGCAAATTTATGTTGGTATACATTTTATCATCTACCGAATGTTTGCCCTCTCGGGTAAACGGTTAAATGCAGAAAGTAAATGCACGGAACATAATGGAAATACATTAAATAACCAGTCTCTATGTTAATTCAACAATCCATGTACATCAAGTGCTTATAACATTACATTTGACACGACTATCATGATGATACTTCGAAGAAAAGGTACACAATATATAATACCCGAAGGGGTATGACACAACTGTCGCGACTCCAACTACCTACCCGTCGGCTAACTAACTGACCACCGTAACTCATTATTACTGACGACAACATAAACATAATACAACAACATAACATAATGATTATTCTCGGCAACATCATCCCCCCCAAGAAAAGAAGTCGACTCCGACGACTTAATACAAAATAGAGATGAACGGTAGGAACTCCTGACGCCAGTCGGGCCCGGATCTTATACACTTGTTGCGTCCTCACCTGAAAACCCTTTTCTGCTACCATCCGATGCTCAAGTGCGGATTTCACCAATATTGCTTCCTTTGCCAGCATAGTCCTCCTGTGCCAGCACAGTCCTCCTGTGCCTAACCCAAACTTGTCTACAAAACATGTTTTTCAGTCTCAGGTTCCACCAACTGCTACTCAAATGATACTATCTCCCTAGCCAATTTGTCCTCGATAGCCACCCGTGCTGCTCTCCCGGCATCCAACTCTGGGTACGCTGAACTAAGTCTCATGCGACTATTGCCACCAACCTGGTGGTCAGCTCCTCCTGAGCCCTCTGTGCATCCACCACGGCAACCTCATGTCCAGCCGAGACATACTCCGAGTTCCTCAAAGCGTACCAGTCATGCCTGGAGATGGCCACAATCCGCTGGCACAAATGCTAGGAGACACCTCAAATCCTCCATCACACTCCCCAAAGGCTAAAAACTGAACTGAATAACTCCCTGGTGTCATACACCTGCGCGGACCTGCAATGCCTTCCCTCAAACTCTGTTTGTTCCCAACCTCCAAATCCGTCTCCCTCTACGGCTTATGGCTTCCCCGCCAATGCTTAGCTGCAGGCTTCTTTCTCACAGTACGGACAACCACAACACTTCCCGTGGTATTCTGTAGCTCAAAAATAAACTGGGGGTCTGGGGGCAACGCCCCCAGCGGGGTCGAGGGGCAGCGCCCCTCACGAAGTCCTGGGGCAGCGCACAGCATTTCTGTGATATTTTAAGATGCCAAAAACCCTTCTTTTCCACTTTGAATTTCCAGTGTCATGGCTTCAAACTCCAGCGAATCATTCTAAATCTGGTCGTCGTCGTTCTTTTTTTTTTTTTTTTTTTTTTTGCACTGTAATGTCCCCAATGGCACCCCGGCCATACAACCTCCCTGTACGGTCAACAACAGCATTGGCACCTCCGATCGTACGGCCACCTTCCCAATCGTGCAGTGTACACCCCTCCACCGTACGGCGGACCATGACGACGGAGCGGCTGTGCCGGGATTTATGCTGGGTGTGCGGTTGACCACCGCACAATGGTATCCACCTTCGGTGGCATCCACCGTCGGTGTCCACCGTACGGTGTTACCACCGCACGGTGGTCGCCGTCGGTGGTGGCACACCGCACGGTGGTCACCATCGGTGTTACCACCGCACGATGGTCGTCGTTGGTGTTACCACCGCCGGTGGCCCACCGCACGGTGGTCCCATCGTAGGTCCGTCCCTTTTTTTTTTTTTTACCGTACGGTCGCTGTCATACGACTGTACGGTTTTTTTTCAAATTTTTTCATCATCTTTTTTTTTTTTTGAGTTGTCGAGAGAATCTTCGGCTCGGGTCCCCTGTCTCTGGGATCGCCCTTTATCCTTCTCGGTTTTCCTCGCCCAAAAGTCTCCTGCTTTTGTCCCGTGCCTCTCGAGTCGCCTGCCTGGCCTCTTGGGTCCCCTTCCATCCTCTCGGGTCCCCTGCGCGCTTGGCGTGGTAGGGTTTCAATTTGGGCCCGTTGGTGGCCAATCTATTTTCAATGGCCATCCGAAGACTCGGAACCACAAATTCTGCAGGGACCACGGTCTCCTTCCCGTACATAAGAAGAAGGATAATAAAGATTTTGAAGGCTGCGGCCTTCCACACAGGGTTCCAATCGTTGCCGACACTCTTCGGATTATTTACGTCGCCAGGGTTTGGGGCGTCTCCCTTCCAATATTCTCTGTATTCCGGCAGGTACACCTCTGTTGGTTGCTCTGGTTCCTCTACTTCGAGCCTGTAGCTTTGGAACATTTCGTAATCCTCCATTTGCCAGTGGAAGAGCCCGTTAAGTGAGCATACCTCATCTTCAGAACATCCATCCAATTCAAGCACCCCTTCACTGTTCGGCTCCATCGCGTTCTTGCCCTTGCTTTCATCGCGACCCCCTTCCCCTTTATTAGAGTCCTCTGAGTTCAAATCGGAAGAGGCGAGCTCTTCGCCAACATCTTGGGTGTGTAGGTCAATGGTATATTTCCACCCTCCCTTCTCCATGGAAAGTGTATTTTTCTTCCAGTTGTGGTTTACCCTCGCGTTGATCAACCACACTCTCCCCAGGATGGCGTCATAGCCTTTCTTCTTCGAGGGAATAACCACGAAATCTAACAAGAATGGTTGCGTACCAATTGTCACTTGTTGGGCCATCAACAAGCCTAGTGGCTTAATGCCGTGTTGGTCCGCTCCCACGAGGTTGAATGTGGGTGGCCACAGGGTGGGCTTCCCCAGCCGCTTCCATGTTTCTTCTGGTAGTACATTCACCCCAGATCCCCCGTCCACAATGGTGTCCTTCAGAATGGTCCCACGGATACCCATTTCTACCACAGCTGGGTGTCTACCACTGCTCAAGGCTAGTAACATCGGGTCAATCGAAGGGCTGACGGAAACCTCCACCTGTGGTGTACTCTTCGAAGCAGTGGCGGGAACCCCTACCTGTGGTGCACTCGACGATGCGATGGCGGGAAGCCCTACCTGTGGTGCACTCGACGATGCGGTGGCGGGAACCCCTACCTGTGGTGCACTCGACGATGCGGTGGCAGGAACCCCTACCTGTGGTGTACTCGATAATGCAGTGCTTTGCACATTGGTGAGGATGGCAGTCCTCAATTGTGGCATAGAGTCTAGAAGGTCTTTTACCTTTATCGGCACCTCTATCTGCAAGATTTGCCCAATGATGTTATTTTCCGCTTCCGTACGAGATGATGTACTCGCCACCTCGTCCCGTCGTTCAGTCATCATCTCACGTTCAATATTGGCCTTTGCCTCCCGTAATCTCTCCTTCTCCGTACGAGGGTCGGGATAAGTGGCTTTTTTCGTCTAGGCGCGGGTGATCGCCAGTACTTCTTTCTCACTAGTCTTCTCAACCTTCTCAATATTGAGGAGATTAACCCCTGCCTGCAGGCAATTTGCGTCCTCATGGTCGCCTGGCCCACACCAACGGCAGAGGTGCTGAGGGGTGGCTTCCTTCATGCAATCACAGGCGAAGTGCCCCCACTGATTACAAGCCCTACATTGGATAATTGGCCGGCCCTTGGCGTCATACTGGATACGGCTTCCGTTATTGTTATTCTTGCTATTCCTTCCGCCGCCGCGTCTGTTGTCCCGGTATCCTCCAGATGATGCTGTTGTGTTAGTATGTTGGCCGATACCCATTGGTGCGGATGTTGTGGCCTGCTCCGTGAACAGCACCTGGTTCATTTGTGTACTTTGGGTTTTCATGTTGTATGGGCACTCCTTGGTGGAGTGTCCCATCACTTGGCAAATCTCGCAGAATGCCTTCTTTTGGCAAGTACCCTTTGTGTGCCCTTCCTCTTTGCACTCAGTGCACCATATGTCCCCTTCGTTCTGACCAGTGCTTCTCATTATTTTAAATTCTTTTCTCATTCGCTCCATGTCTTTTTGGAGCGCTTGCACCCGTTTGCCAGCCTCGTCATCGCTGCTGCTTTCCTGTGAAGAGTCATCATCCTCGGATGAGGATTTATTACTTTTCTTTTTCTTTGATGTTTTGTGTTCGCTCTCCAGGTCCATCACCCTATTATAAGCGTCGTCATATGACGTCGGGGGTACAATTTTCATCTTCCTCCGTAGGGAGGATTTCAACCCTTCAACGAACCATCATTTCTTCAATCCATCTGCGGGTTGGCTTTCCATTTTACCCAAGAGTTCTTTCAGCCTCCGATTGTATGCCCGTACTGTCTCCCTGGTACCTTGTTTGGTACTGTATATCTCCGTTACAATTTCATTGTCATCACGGAGCAACCGAAACTCCCCCGTGAATTCCTTCTGTAGATTGGCCCACGTGGCCACTTTTTGCTTGTCCACATCGGAGTACCAATCTATGGCAACTCCTCGTAACGTGGCTGGGAACTGCTGTACCCAGTCATCCTGGTTTGTTACTCCGTTGGCGGACCAAATGGTTTCACATGTACGGCAATGCCGTAAGGGGTCTTCCTTGCCCTCCCCTGTGAACTTTGGCAATTTTTGTTTACTCGCCATCCCACCGCTGGGTCTCGCTCCTCTAATTCCTTGTGTGCTTGTACTTGGCAATCCTCCGCCTCCTACAACTGAACCTCCACTCATGGGTCCTCCGGAAAAAGTTGCTGACATCGAACCAAACAAATTGCCTCTCGTACGGTACCCTTGTGCTCCCTCAGCACCTTCGGTCGTACCGTCACCTTCCGTTGTCTCCCTTCGGTTGTCCTCTGAAATGGACAAATTCTTTAGCAAGTCTCTGGTAGCGTCGATCAAGTTTAGACTTCGCCTTGTTTGTTCCACCAACTCTTCGCGGCTTCTTACCCTACAGTGGTATTCTGGCGAACTGTAGAGTTCTCCTTCGGCACCCTCCGTGACTCCTTCTGGCAGCCCTACACAGTGTAGACAGTGTAGGTCTCTCCGTCTATCTCTGCCTCCGCAACCTCCATGACACCTCCTGGGTTCCCTTCGGGCAACCCCTCGGCCGGTCGTCCCTCAGCAAGTTGTCTTAGCCTATGCCTTCGTTCTATCTGTTGTCTGAGATTCAACGCAGTTTGTGCCACTTCCCATTCGTCACTCTGTATCTTTTTATTTTTGTCCTTATTTAGTCTATTGGGCATAAGTCACTTCCATACACAGCAAACACACGCCATGTACACAAATTTTTTTTATTATTTTTATTTTTATTTTGCCTTTCGGCCACAATTTATATCAGCAGTGTGTCGGGATTATTACAAGGTTCAATTTCCTCCTGGCCTGGCGCCATCTTGTTCCGTTTCCCGTCGGCTGTTCTCTTCGTAGCGTTGCAGGATTTGTTGTCGTCGCTCTTCCTGGGCAATCTCCTCCAAGCGGGCCTATTGTGCCAGCGATGCCCATGCAAGCAACCAGGGGAGGTGGTTCATCAACCGGTTTATTGCCAAGCTAACCTCCAGCGCTGTCCACACGGCACTTGGTGGGATTTCTACCTCCGCCGCCTCTCGTCGAACGTAGGTCTGAATGGTTACCTAGAGCAAAATTGAAAATTCTCGCGTTGGCGTGTCTTCTCCTGTGTAAAGTTTTGTTCGGGCGTCGTCGACCTCTGGGTTTATTTCACCAACGGGTGGGCCCATTGTGTCTGTGCGCCATCCGTGTCTTCCGTTCCAGAGTACGTCTAGGCAGCGGCGCCAAATGTTTGCCCTCTCGGGTAAACGGTTAAATGCAAAAAGTAAATGCACAGAACATAATCGAAATACATTAAATAACCAGTCTCTATGTTAATTCAACAGTCCATGTACATCAAGTGCTTATAACATTACATTTGACACGACTATCATGATCCTACTTCGAAGAAAAGGTACACAATATATAATACCCGAAGGGGCACGACACAACTGTCGCGACTCCAACTACCTACCCGTCGGCTAACTAACTGACCGCCGTAACTCATTATTACCGACGACAACATAAACATAATATAACAACATAACATAATGATTATTCCCGTCAACACCGAACATTAGAATACAATACCACAAGGATACTCTATCCTCTCCTCAACAAAATCACTACTTGTGCCAACATTGCGAGAAGACCACAAGGCGACTCCAAGGTCTATATGTGCGAACAAGCAACTTTAGTGGGATAGCTTCTTGGGTAGTTTATGCTGAAAATCTCAAGGGGGACTTAGGCTTAACAACTAGGATCATTCACAAGCCAAACTTAGGCAAATTTATCAATGACTGCTCTTTGTTTTTGGATTTTCTAAAATAGGACTTCAAAAAAAAATAAAAAAAGATAAGGGTTTAGGAATTCTAACTATTCCTAGGCTATTCCTATGAACTCAAGAGACGGTAAAGACTGGGTGAAACTAGTAACTACACTTTGTTTCGCCACATTGGGACAACTACACAAAGTGGGTGCAATCTTCTAGGGTTGTGCTCAAGATTTTCACACTTATGAATAATACCAACAATTGAACAATATTACTCAAAGAAAAAGTTAAGCATCCACATCAAAAGCTCAGGCTAACTTTACACATTGAATGAAAATCATCCATCCAACAAAAGTATGAGCGAAATTTCACCAATCTAAACTTATCAATCCTTCATTCATCGAACAACTTCAAAGCAAATAACTTAAGCAAATTTAATCTAAGTGTTTAAGGGAATATGCAACCATGCAACCATTTACTAGTAAAAAGATTTCAAGACAATACTGATAATGAACTTTTATTACTCATAGCTCTAAGCAACAATTTCAAAAATCTCTCCACACTTAAATGAAATGAGAGAATGAGTTTATATAGAGTTTCTGAAAACAAATGAATGGCCGAGATCAATCTAAGATCAATGGTCTAGATCAAGACAGCCTAACCCTAATCAAAGTTTCCCAAAATAAGATCCAAGATCAACTACAAATGAGAGAAGTGGCACAAGATGCTATCTTTTAGGATTGCACCCCCTTCTTCTGATATTTGATGAACTTGGACACAATCTGGTCAACTTCCTCCATTGTGACATGTGGCAACATGTTGATCCTGAATTCTAATCCTTCCAAGTCACCTGCACAGAGCAAAAGTGATTTCCTAGTCTAGTTCTTGCTTATGAAAAGCATCCTGTATGCCTTGGCCAAATTGCTCTTCAAGACTGGCCCTATGATGGCAAAGAAGATGTCTTGCGTTCTGACCTTCGGATTCTCCAACTGCATATCCCTTTCTCAAATAGTTTCTTTCCCACGTATCTCTGCAACTATAAGGAAAATCTTGTCCTGAATTGTCTTTATTTGTACTTCTATACTATCAGCATCAACCTTTACCTTTCTAAGACTTCATTTTGTGCCAACTGTTGAAGTTATAAGCAACCCCTGCTTCAATTATCTTTCCATTCACCAATTCTTGTCGTAGGACTCCTTTCAGCTCTCTAAAGCATGGGATAATTCTATCTTGAATATCCTGGGAGTCAACCCACACTTCTACCATATTCTAAATCCTGGAAAGTAAAGAAGAGGTTTGTTCATACGCTGATGATATTCCTTCCATAAACGTGGCTGCTTCTTTTCTTATACTTCCATCCAATCTTTAGTCTCTCTAGTTGTTATCTTTTCTTCCTTGATATTTTCAGCGACTTCTTGTGAATTCAAGAGCAGAAGAGCTTTTGGATTCGCTTGATCAAGTGGCCTAGTAGTCAAATGTTGAATATATTCTCTTAAGCGCTCAGCTTCTCTCTTATATTCTTTATTCTTTTTTGTTTCTTTGTCCAGCTTTGCCTTCATGGAAGCAACTAAATTGTCTAAGTCCTCCTTTACTTGGGTCTTTGTGCTTGGGCCCAAGTCAGAAGTGGTAATCTCATACTCATGGGGAACAATATCTCCCTTTGCCTTGTCTACCTTTAGTACTGCAACTTGTATTGTTCTACATCCCATTTCATCTCTCTGGATGATGGAAAACTTTCTCACTAGCTTCTTTACTACAGTTTGCTCTAACCTAGCTAACAAATCAGTCATATCATCTGCTTCTTCTTGTTCTGCTACTGGTGTGTTTATTTTCAACCTTTCCTTCCACCAATCAGGAACAGTGGGCTGCTCAATGCCTTCCATTTCTTGATTGCTCTTTTCAAACATGATATCCCGAACGGCAGAAATCATTCCTTCTTGAAATTCACCTTCCTCATCATCCATTTCATTGTCCGACTCTAGGATCTTTGTGCCAGTAGGAGACGGTGGTTGTTCATCTTCTTGATGGACTGATTCTACATTCTCCTCATGAACTGGGGAGGGAATTTCCATCTCTTCCATCGACTGATCAATGGCTAATATATCTTTGTTTGTGAATGCGGCAGAACAAGATGGTTCTATCCTTTACTTCTTTTGAGTTGGTCCTTCATTCACAACTGCCTTCCCCTTCTTTTTAGCATTTTCAATTGGTTTGTCACTTTGAATTGCTTCCTCATTTAAAAAATATCCATCCACTTCACCCATTAGGTCATAAGTTAAGATTATATTTCCTCGTTTTAATTTATGACACTGCTGATCAACCCACCACCTAGAATAATTTATAACTGGCCGCATCAAAGTGGTCAAGTTTGCATGCTCTGACTCTAACCATTTGATACGAGGAAGAGGTGCACGCGCATCAAAGCCAGGCTGAATATAGTTTGCATTATCTTCCAACTAATCAGGGACAAGAAAAGGCTCAGTCATTCTGATAAAGCTTACTGGCAATCTGGAACATAGTCTTTTCCTGATGTCAAACTCATCTGCAGCATTTGCCCAAAAATCTTCTATATTTGCTCCAAGTCTGAATCTATCTCCATCCACTGATCCACTATTGCCGAGAGGACCGAAATTAGCTCTGGATCGGTAAAAGGTAAAGGGATACCACTGTATTTCTAGCCTGGCACTTTCTGCTGCTTGTGTTGTCAGACAAGATTCCTCCGTATTTCCAATAAAGAATGGAAAGGTAATTGTTGCCTTCTGCCTTATCCTTTTGAAGCTTTGATATGTTTCAAGTTGTCTAAGAACTTCAAGCAAGACCATCCTGTTGGTTGGATAGATTGGAACTCGGTAAGGATGACCGTCAAAACCTTGGACTCTTATGTAGGTGAGTTTTGGAAATTGGATGAACCACGATCCATACTTGCTGATTAAACTCTTGGCTTCAGGAGATAAGCTTTGGTGAGTTCCTCCTTCTAATGTTCTTGTGATGTACATCAGGAATGCATCATGGGCTCGATAACTCTTCTCCTTAAGCTACAGTTGCGGGTAACAATCATAAGATTTAAATTCATTTTCTCCATTGCCAACTGCGCCTCTACAAATTAGTCTGGAATATCTATAAGTGCCAGCCAATAGATAGATAACATAGGAGCTCATGTAGAACGACTTTGTCTTCTCCAAGTTTATCAACTGTTAATGAATGTTATTGCTGATTATGCGGGACCAATTGAACATCCTAACTCCTGAGGTAATTTCATCTATGAAGTAATACATCCATGTCTCGAATGGTGCACCCTTAGGGCTACCCATTACTCTATTCAGCAATAGGATAATATCACCATATTCTTCCTTGAAGTACGGCCGTAACAGGATCTTTGGCACTTTCCCTTGGGGTCTTTTCTTTTCCAACCATGATTTGTTAACATTTGCCGCACAGAGTTCAGACTAGGCATCATAAATCCTTTTGGTATCTTCTTTGGTCTTGTAGGAGGTCTTATTGTATTTTGGAATTCCAAACATTTCCTGGATGGACAACTCTGATAGATTGGCTAAAACTCTTCCATTAGGTGCAATGATCTACCTTGTCTATGCATTGTAGTACCTAGCACATTCAACCATCAGCTCAGCACATTGTTTAGCCAGAGGAAATCCAACGGCTTGGACGATGCCATTCCTCATCATTCGACAAGCAATGGGTGTCGACAGGTGTCCATCATGACCGTACATTCTCTTCTTCAATTCTTCTAAGTCTACATGTCCAAGTATAGTGTCTATGGCATTCTTCCATTTAGATTTGATCCTGGATTCTAGCTTTACTCCTTTACTGGCAAACTTCATTGGTGCTTTCGTGGAAGGTGCTCCTTTGGTGGTCATCAACCTGCATAACACATGAAAATTTAATATTATTTTCAGATTTTAATTCTGATTTTCAGACCCTTTTTCTGAAAATTTCACTTTCAGCCTATTAAAAGGTTAAATTTCTGCGGAAAAAGCAGACTGAAAGTGAAGAATTAAGTCTAAAAATTGGCAAATTTGATAAGAAATAAGACAAGATAATAAAAGAATTCAGTGAATTTCATATTTTGGATCTCTGAAATTACTCTTCGTAACTAAAATTCACCTTCAATTCTGAAAATCTGTCTTAAAATCAGAAAAAGCACTTAATTTCTTGAGTTTCAACACTTGAAAATTTTTATTCTTTGAAAACTTCCTCTTGAAAATCAATTTTCCACAAAATCTGAGAGAAAACTCCTTCTCAATTGTTCTCCAATTTCTCAACCTGAATAATGAATTTGAAAGTGACTAGTTGAGAATATATAGAGTTTAAGATTTTAAAACTTAGAAGTTTCTTCTTTGTATTTTTTTGTTTTGTTTTTTTTAATTTTTTTATTATTTTTTTGTGTTTTAATGTTTTAAATCTTTCCAAAATGGAGAGTTTTATTTTATCTCAAAATTTCATCCTTATCAAAGAATCTTCTAGAACATTCTTTTAATTTCCAAAATTCTTGAATTTTGAAAATATTTTTAAGTGTTGTGTTGGAAAATATTAAAAAATATTCATGTGTCAAAACATTATTTTCCAGCCCGTTTGTCATTGGACCCTTGATTTCATGTGCAATTTTTGTCAAAATTAATTTTCTCTAGCCATTTTTATCTTTCACCATGGCAAGTTGATCTTCATGTTTGATCTTCAAATTTTGGGCGAATTTTCATGTCTGGCTTAGGCATCTTCACACATTCCATTTATGCCTAGGTAAATTTGGAATGCCTATGTGATTTTAGTTTTTTTCCAGGTGCTTGATCAAATTTCCAAGATGTTTGGACAAATCTTCCTTGGGAAATTTTTATTTTCCTCTAGGCAAATTTTCATGTCTTCTTGATTTTTGCTTAGGTGAATCTTTATTTTCTTCTCCTTAGACTAGGTGAGCTTTGTGCTTTCTTCGACATGCCAAACTTTCTCTAGAAAGGCGGACTTTGAAGATTCCCTACCAAGTTACTTTATTTCATTTTTCTCCTAGGCGAACTTTGGAGAACTCTTGACATCTCCATGGGGCGAACTTTGGAAGACATGATGCCAAGTCTTTCTTTTCAAACTTTGTTTTTCTTGCCAAAAATCTTTTTCTTTTCTACCTTGGCAGACTTGGAAGCGTTGACGTGGCTAAAATCATATTGCTACAACTCTATCCGGCCAACGCAAAATAGAATGTTCTCGCTGAGTATCCTATCCTCTCTTGTGTAAGCAATCCCTAATGCTATTTTTAATTGATCAATGGGGACAACTTCAGGTTCCAAATGTCAATTCATGATTGCAGAATAGCTCAACGGTGGATGCGTTTTGCTGGGAGCACAAGGGGCCTTATGTTTGCAACAAGCTGATCTGCATCTAAAATGATGTTGTGTTTCTCAGGGTAGGGAATAAAAGCAAAGGAGAAGGGTTTAGGAGACCTAAAATTAACAAGACTGGTGTGCCAGTAGACGAATTCAACATAACCAATCCCTACTTGGCCAGGATAACTCACAACCTCACAAGAACGATGCAATATTCAAGGGGACTTAGAAGATTTTCAGATTGCAAGTGCATGCCCAAACACCCAATTCTGGTGCAGCTCAAATGGACACCTGCAATTGAACTAAGCACGATTTTAAAGGCTCAGACTAACCATACATAGGGATACACAATCAACATATCCCCAATGGTATGAACCCGAATCCATCAAATACTTGCACACCAAAAGGATCTATCTAAACTTGTTGAAGGAAACCATGCAAACAGAATAAAACCAAGATGATAAACACCAAATCAATGTCCATATATTGATTTCAGTTGCTATTACAACAATTTCTGCAGCATTTCTATGCTATTCCTAACTACTAAAATCTACAAAAACTCTAACCTGCTCTAACTGTCTAACTCTAAAAATCTAACTAGAATCTAACCCTTTACAATGAGAGGCATCCTGCCTTTTATAGATTTTACAAATTGAATCGAGGGTCAAGATTGACTGCATCCAAGAGTCCTGATCTGGCTTCTAGAACTAGCTTTAACCCATACCTAGCCTCACTTATCCTCCCAACCATATTCTCAACTACCTACAACTGTTTGGCTTTAATCTGGTCAATCCGGTTGTTGAACATAACTGTCTTGTGTTCCTTTGTTTTAAAATATCTTGAACGGGGCCCACAAGCAGTTTTGTACATTACACAACTTCAGTTTTCAAACTGATTTTTTGGAATTAAGTCTAGCAGTGTTTTTGAGAATGCATATTTTTAGTATTCTGTCCTGCATTTCCTCTTCCGGCGTTGATCACGATCATGTCTTCAATCTACGCTTTAGATTCTTTCCTAGCTCTATCAGTGATGTCGTCGATCTACAAACAATGAATTTTGATCCGCATTAATCATTTTGAAAAATTAAATAAATTAATTTAACATGCTTAACTTTTAAACGTCCAAAGGGAAAAATAAAAATATCCATTTTTTTAATAAATCTTGGATCCCCTCTTTTTTCACTTGCACTCAATTGGGCAACTAAGGGCAAAATTTGGCCCTTTGGAATAAAATGCAAGTCTTTGCTTTACGTCCAATTTGGGCCCTTGGAGAAGAATGAAAAGCTTACATTTCACTTTAGATTTTTAATAAAATCACCAAATTTTAAAACGTCCCCCGGTTATGATACAAAACTCGGCATCTTTACAAGTATTGTGCGAATTTCATTTAACACCTTTATCGCCTCTCTCAATTTCAGGCCATTTGCTCCTTTGGCGTGATTTGGTCTCTTGTTCTCTTTGACACCCCTTTAATTTCGGGCATTTAGATCATTTTGAGAGACTTTCATTAAAAACGCCCCTTTCAAATTTTGGGCTTGGGAGCCGAAATACGCGACTTTCTTCTTTGTTTAAATGCCCCTTTAGAATTTCGGGCCATTTGGGTGAAATGGGGGATTTTATTTTTCTAAGTTATAATGCCCTCTTCTGGCAATTTCAGGCTTGGGAGTCCTTTTTGTGAGTTTGGAATTTCGACGAAATTCGCGATTTTGGTTGTTCTTATCATTTTCGGCCTGAGAAGGGTTTTTGCACGAATTTACCCCTCTTAGCTTTTTTTGGCCTACAAGCCGATTTTGAGACTTCACCTCACATTTCGGCCTTTTAGGCCGATCTATGAGCTCCCCTTTAGAATTTCAGCTAATGTGGTCATGTTGCGCGACTTAGATATTCTGTTCATTTCGGGTAATAAGTCAATTTTATGAGATTGGACTTATTTTCGGCCTAATGAGGGAGTGTGCGAATTTGAAGCCCTTCATCATTTTCGGCATTATTTAGCTGATTTTGCGATTTGTTTCCATTTAGCCGATTTTGGCCTAAAAGATGATTTTGCCAGCTTTGAACATTTTCGGCCAAAATGCCTACTTTGCAATTTTTGAAAGCTTTCTCCATTTAGGCGAAATTTCGGCCTTCTAGGGCAAAATGCAAACATTTAAAACATACAAACTTGCAAAAAGACCCGAAAAATCGTGAATTCCCAAAATTATGAATTTCCCAAAGTCGCACATTTTTGATAAAATCACCGAATGGTCCCTTGGAAAATGTTAAGCCATGGCAAAGGCGAGGAAATTACCGGGCTATTGTGGTTTGAACTTTATTTGGGGAAAAAAAACTGATGAGATTCAAGCACGAGCTTCTCTCTCTTATACGAGCGAAAAAAGAGGGGTCCTTGTCAAAGGCAGGGTGTATTCTGCAAAGCACAACAAGAAGCATGTTAGACAACCTTGTTTTAATCTTTATTTTCCATGTCTTGGCGGACTTTGAAGGATAGCTTGCTAGGGCGGACTTGGCTAATGTCTTGCCACCTTCAACTTGATCTCCTTTCATGTGCCTTGACAATCTTTTCCTGGGCGGACTTTACATTGTCTTGGACAGGTTTTAATCAGGCTTTATTTCGCTTTTGTCTTTCTCGTAGAGGGCGGACTTGGAAGGTCTCCTTCCATACTTATTTAGGCGGGCTTTATCAACCTTTGTACAACTTGCTTTATGCTTTAGGCGGTCTTGGAAAGCTCTTTGCCAAGGCGGACTTGGCTAATGTCTTTGGACATCTCTTCATGTTGCTTGGACGAAGTTTGAATAAGCCTAGACATCTTGGATAATGGTGGACTTTAGAGAAGGCTTGGCATCTTCCATAGGGCGGACTTTGTGCTTTAGCTGCAAAGGCGGACTTGGACAATCCTTTGCCACCTTCTTCCCTTCCTAGGCGGACTTTGAACATTCCTTGCCTTAGATTTATTTCTTCCCTTCAACTTTGCCTTTATTTTCCATGTCTAAGCGAACTTTAGATTGCTTGTGCCATACACTTGATAAGGCAGACTTTGCATTTCATGTGCCATGTCATAGGGCGGAGTTGGAAGGTTGTTTGCCAAGGCGGACTTGGAGGATAGCTTGCCATGTTCCCTCGTGCCATGCTTTATCAAGGCAGACTTTAGCTTGTGCTTGCCTTAGACAAGGGCAGACTTTGAGGTTCCTTTGCCAACTTCTTGTCTTGCTTTTCCTTAGGTGAACTTGGAAGACCTTGTGACATCTTTTATCCAAGGCAGACTTTAGTTTGTGCTTGCCTTAGACAAGGGCGGACTTGGAAGCTTCCATGCCAACTTCTCCAAGGCGGACTTTGTCAACCCCTTGCCACTTTATCATGGGCGGACTTGAGAGTGCATTAGCCAAGGTGGAGTTTAAGGTTCTCATGACATATATGCTTTGCGAACTCCATGTCTTCATGAGCATGTTTTATCATCCACCCTAGGCAGACTTTGAATAGGCTTGGACACCTCTTCACCTTGCCAAGGTAGGGCGGACTTTCTCATGCCTTGGACAGGTTGTGCCAATGTAGGGCGGACTTGGAAGACATGATGCCAACTTCATTTGCTTGACCATAACCAAAGGTAGAACTTTGCCTAACATTCGCCATGAGTTAGCTAACTGGAGGTAGGAGTTTAGCAAGTGTAGGAGAACTTTGCTTCTTGCCTTGGGCGGACTTGTAAGGTATCCTGCCACGTATGCTTCAGCAAATTTCATGATTTGTCTGCCATCTTCCTTGACATTCTTTCTCTGCCATTCTTCCCTTGGGCGAATTTTATCTGGACAGCCATTTTTTTTACACTTATTCAAACTGTCAATCCATCTCTGACTTGCCATGTCAATCTAGAACAAAAACCCTAATTAGGTTTTACCTTGCTTTTCGCACTTGAAGACATGATTTTTCAAATCTGAGGACATGGGTACTGATCATATGGCTGATCTTCTGGAACAAAACCCTAATTAGGGTTTCCACTTGCATTTTACCCTTAGAGACCAAATTTTCAAATTCTGAGAACATGGGTAGTAATAATCTAGCATGGAGATTAAAACCCAAATTCCGAAAAAAAGCAAAAAAAGAAAAACCCTGTTTTTTACACTTGGAGGCAAAATTTCTCGAATCTGAAGACATGGCTAGGACTAAAATGACCTAAGGAACAAAACCCTAATCTCTGAAAAAACAAAAAAAATTTGAAGCCCTGCTTTTTACACTTAGAGACAAGATTTTCAAATTCCGACAACATGGCCAGAGATGAAATGACCTGAGGAACAAAACCCATATGCCAATTTCAGAAAAGCAAAAAAAAAGAAATTTCTAAAAATAGCAAGTTGTCAAAAATGACCCAAAGAAATTGTGATCCTCGTCCCTCAGACCTTCTAAGCACTTTGACAACACTTATACATGATTTTAACATGATTTCTCAACTTGGCTTGGGATGACATCAGAAACTCAAACTCAAAACTCTTTCAGAAAATGGACTTATGAAACTGCAGAGCTAGGACAAAAACCTTAAAAGCGAAAAACAAGGGGTCCCCATCTGCGATGGGGCGAAGTGTGAATTAGGTCACAACATTCATCCACCTCATTTTTGCCTTTGGTGTATTTTAGGAGAATTTAGAAATATGAAGTGTCTTGCCCTTCTACTTCCCTTAGCTATTCATTGTGATTGAGAAAATCATATGAGTACAGGCAAATGGTCTATCACTCTATGCATACCCATCATAAAGTTGGTAATATTTTTGCTGAGATTGATAAAACTGTCCTAGCTCAGATAATAAATTAAGAGAACTCTATTGTGCACTCTTGAGTAGTGGAACCCTCCTTTGCTATATCACAATAGCGCTAGTAGAAACCAAGCCAAAAGCAGTCTGTGCCAGAAACCTTGCATTTGAGGAAACGGTTCCCAATTTAAACCTCTTATTATAGGATTTTTATTAAAAGCCTTTCTGGTTTTCTCACCAAAGATTAACTTATGGATATTGGAGAGAAGTCTTTCTTGATCCTGTGTTTGTTCTTGGTCAAATTTCCCAAGGGGAGAGCTATAAAATTTGACAGAATTGGTTTAGATTTTGTTGGGAAATACATAAATTTTCCCTATGAAAAGGAAATAAATTCTGCCCATCAACGCATACTAAATGTTGTACAGAACAAAAAAAAAAAATTCTTTTGCTTAACCAAAACAATTGTTCTCAGAATAATTCATTTTATTAACATATGATTTGGATCTGTAAGGAGACTTTCCCTTATAGACAAATTCTCAAAGATACCTTCCTATTAAATTTGGATGTTGACATCCTCAAACTGTTTTTCTGCAAGGATCCTTACTTATAAAAGTTTCTGAATTTATCTTTATTTCAGTAATGTAGATGGGCATAGGAAAATGTTCTATTTCTCAGAAAACATGAACATTTTGGATCCTATAAAAATTTTCCTCTAATCATAAATAAAATCTCAAAGTTCCATCAAGAGACCACACTGACTCAAATTTAAGTGTGCTGTTGAGAGGTGCCATCAAAAGTGACCACTGATTTGATTTGCCCTTGTTGATAGTTTTGGATTCTATCACAAATCATTTGAACCATTCATCAAGTAACAGGAACAGTACATTGACTGCCTTGCCTTTAGCAGTTCCAGGTGAAATCTGATCTCTAGTTCAACATACCACACTAAAAGGAAACATGCTGCTTAGATCTATTGATTCAGAAATATTTCTGTTACCACTCAATCTTTTTATCTTCCAAAATCAATATTATGTTTAGATTGTGAAGACCCGAACGTGGCATGCCAAAATTCTGTATGTAAATAATGTCTATAGAACTGTATTTGGTAGGATAGCTGTTCCTCCCCCCTTAGAGTTGTTAATAAGAAGTTTGAACACCACTGCCTATTTTGTCGTGACAGATAGTAGAACAGCTGAGATTTCTGGCATTGTAGAGGATGCCCAATCAATTCAAGGCTTCATCAGAATACGCTGCCATTATTTGGCAATTTTTTTACTTAAAAAATTAAACGGGAATTTACTTAACTTTCGTTTTCTAGATTACCACATTCTCAAAATCCATATTCTTAATCTTCATTTCCCGAAAAAAATTTACTAGGAGAATCAATACCAGTGTCCCAAAATACATCTTTGTGGTTTGGTGCATAAGGAAGGCTTAATATTTCAAGCATTTTTGGAATTTCTTATTGATTTATAAAGCTGATTATTTTCTTCTTGATATTCTTAGTGATCTTCTATTAGTTCAAAATCCCCATTTCCCAGATCTATGGCCAGGCCTCTATGGATAGCGTTTGAAACCAAAGATGAAAAACTTATACTTGGCAATAACTCTTTTGGCCCAAAAATTTTGAAAACTCGGGACTCGGAAAAAAATCAGCAAAAAATAGGCAAAAACTAAACAAATTTATCGAACATTTCAAAATATATAATTCTTAAAATATTCTTGAAAAACACACATATACACTGAATTTGTTGAACATAATACTGATTTCTATCAAATTTTTTTAACTGTTAAATACATATCATATACCAAAAAATAAGTGCAACCTCTAAATGAATTTGAGTTCAATACATATTATAGAGGATTTGCATTCCTTGAATCTCATTTTTGTAGAATTAAAGTTCTCCTCTACTTCACATCTCCCATAAAATAAATACTTTGTTCAATAGCTGGCATTGCCATGTGCACACAAAGCTTTTCAAATTTTCAGCTCATCTCATACACATTGATGAACTTTGTCAGCCTTCACAACAAACATTCAGCTTCAAGAAAATGGTTCAAGAAGCATGAGACTTCCACATGAAACTACCATATCATGCAAAAACACCATACTGAAGTTTTTCTCACACATACACCAAAAGAATTCACATTCTTCCCACAGAGACGCCACATCCCTGAAGGCACCTATTTTTAACTTGTGGATAGGTACATAGTTAGGTGCAAGGTTATTTTAATCAATTGCATGATAGTATTCGGTAAAAGAATACTTGACAAATCATTGCTGCAGATTTATTTGAGTATTTCTCCTGATTTTTTGCAATTTTTTCCAATAAATTGCCCCGTTTTTTTTTTAAAATCGCCCAAGAGTTTTTTGCAGATTAAATTGTTGCCATAAATGACTCGTGCTAAATCGGGAGAAAAACGATTTTTTGCAGATTTTTTCATCTATGTTTGAAACAGTTTGATGTTTTGGTCAAAAAACGAAATCTGAAGTATTGCTTTGGGCAATTAACCTTTCTCCTCCCTTTGTCCATCTGGCATTGAGGAGACACTACATGTCTCCCCTTTCAGCATAGTTATTTTTATCTGCTAAGAAGGTTGACAAAAATCTTACAATCATCAAGAAAAGGATATTGTTTCCCCATGCTGCACATTTCTTAGCTTCTGGAAAATATCTTCATCAACAAGATCTGATGCTTTCTATTATTAATTTGTACACTGCCTTTTCTAGATTGCTCTCTTGGATATATCTTTGCCAAGAAGGATATCATCGTCATAAAGACTCTAGTGAAATAGCACATTTATAGTTTTTGCAAACAAAATATTCCATTTGATCCATATGCATTAGAAAATGCTCTTTTAACCCAGCACGTCAAATCCTGCACGTTGTAACAATTTTATTTCTTTCATACATGGGCAGAAAGGTAAACTTTGATCATGTTTTTATATAATCAATGCCTAAACCAATAGGATCTTCTCACATTATACATAACTAAGGAAAACAATATAATATTCATGTATACATATATCAAGAATGTCAATGGTTCATAAGCAATAATAATAATTTGATCTAACCTTTGGTCAGTACCAAAGAAAAAAATATCTCCTTTTTTTCCTCCCTCTTTTCTAAAACTTTTTGTGATAGTCCAAAAATATAGCTCCAATAAGCACCTGAGCCAAATCATACAACTACTTTTGGAATGTCCCCTTTTTACACCATATTACTCTATGAGTGTTGGTCAGTTTCCAAATTCGTTGGGACAGTTCCAATTTTCTTGAATAGCTCAGTTTCAGGTTTTCATGAAATCCGATGCCGGCTTGGTGCTCACTTGGTGTTCTAGTTGATGGCAATGCTCTTTGTAGTGTTTTTTACCATTTTAGGTTGTTTTCCACAATTTTGGAGAACATTGCTATTTATAGTAAGTGCTCTTTTGGCACTCAGCATCCCTCTTCGACATCAGCTATGGCTCAACATGTTTGGTTTCAGTTTTTGGTGCCTAGCTAGGGTTTTCTTCATTTTGGTTGGAATTATTTAAATATTTGCATTCAAGTTATAAAGTAGCGTTTTAATATTCACTTTAGTGTTTACTATCATAATGTGATTTTAGGTCCCTGTTGTGATGTTTTCACACATCGCCCCATTGCAAATGGGGACCCCCTTGTTTTCACTTTTTTGGGTAGTGTTTTGGCATCTTGGGTTTTGTCTCCACTCTCTCGCCTTCGCAAATGAGTCAAGATTTTCAAAAATTGGAGTCATCAAAATCAATAAGGAGAAAGAGTGGTCAAAAGACCGTTCTGATGCTACGGATGTGCTCAGACAAGTCGAAGGAGTAAAATCGCAATTTTCTGGGATCAATTTTGACACCTTCCTATTTTTAGGAAATTTGCTTTTTTCTGCTTTTTATAAATTTAGAAAGTTTAGTTTTGGGCATTTTGGGGCCAATCTGAGAACCTGCTTTTTTGTTTCATTTTTTTCTAAAAAAAGAAAAGTTGTTTTATTGCTTTTTCTGGGGTCACAGGTGGTCATCAAGTCAGGAAAATGTCGAGTCAAAGAGAGTTCATCCAGAACAAACCAGGCATGGAACCATCTTCGAATCTAGACGATAATTTCCAAAAAAGCTAATTGAAGATCACGAGAAAAGTGGCCAAGTCTGAAGCTTGGGGCAAGAAATTCCCTCTTCCATCACCAAGATAGCCTATCCATGGAAGATTTTCCCTATCCAAGTATGAAGTCCGCCCTGGTAAGGATGAAATTTCCTTGCTTCAAAGTCAAGTTTGCTCTCCAACCATGGAAAATTCCTCGTCTAGACATGAAGTCCGCCCCTTCCAGGGAGGAATTTCTTGTCCATCATGAAGTTTGCCCTAAAGATCAAGCAGAAATTCCTTATTGCATCATGAAGTCCACTCCATTCTTTGGAAAATTCCTTGATCAAAGACCAAGTCCACCTTGGAATGTTAGGAAATTTCTTGTTCTCACACAAGGTCCGCCTTGGCAAACTTGGAGAGACCAAGAAGAAAGTCCGCTCATGACACAAGGAAAATTCCTTGAAGGCAAGCAAAGTCTGCCCAAGGAGGATGGAGAAAAGAAATTTGCCTAAGTGTTGAGGAATTAAAGCGAAAAACTAAAATTGAAATAAAATTTGCCATACGAGTAGCCTCTAGAAGAAAGTAAAAAGAGATTGCCACTGAGATCATAAAGCAAAAAGAAAGAAAGAGAAGGTTCAATTTGGTGCTCATAGCATGATTGGATTCGTTTTAAAACATAAAAAATCAAAAAAACAAAGCAAAGCAAGGATTCAATTTCTCTATAAACTTGAGTATTGGCATTCATTCAACTCACAAGTTCCTTCTCAAAGTTGGAAGTTGAAGCTCAAGGAAGAGTCTCTTTCAAACTTCAACGCGAATTTTGATGAAGTTGCAGGTGCAAGTCAATCTTTAGAGGAATTCAGACTAATTCCTACATTTGAAAACGAAGTGGAAAGAAATTCCTCAAAGCAATTAAGGAATTTCTTCAAAATTTTCAGGTTTATAAGAGTTTTGAGGGCAGATTTTCATTCGGAATTCCAAATTCCTTTCAGATTTTCAATCAAGATTTCTAATTTTCCAGAAGTGCATGAGAACTTTCATTTCGAATTCTTCAAATTTTATTCAAAATCATCCTGCTTTTTTTATGCTTTTTAGGGGCAAATGCCTCAATTTCCAAAATTTTACTAAGTCTGATTTTTAATCTGATTTCAAGAATTTCATGAGTTGAATCAGAATTATTCCTTGAAATTCCTTTAAGCGAGCATCAAACCCCCTTTATCCTTTTCCTAACTTAAGAATTTTTTAAAGTCTTTCAGGTGGTAGATGTCAACTTAGGGAAGGATTTCTAGGGAGGTGCAGATGAAGTTCAATAATAATGGACCACAATTGGAGTCCAAGATTGTGACAAAGCGGAAGAAGGTTGGAGATACCAACCTTGGCCATGTGGACCTTGAAAACTTAAAGACAAGAAGGCAAGGAAATATTCCCGAAGATTACAAGCCAATGACTGTGGCGTTAAGTCCTACTACAAAGGAACAAGAAGTCCAGGACATCAAGGAAAGGCTAAGGAAAGAGGAAGAAAAGAAAAAACAATCAAAGTAGTCCAAGACAAGGACTTGGATGTTGAGAGCCTGAAGACCAAAGTTCAGAGCAACTTTTTTCACTTCCACAAATCCAATCCAGAAGCAACATTTTAGCAAGGCATCCTCATTTCTGTCCATTTAGGATGGTTTTCGAAAGCTGGCCACTTCTGCCACATGTCAAGATGAGATGGACCTGATGGAATACAAGATTGACATTTTGCCAAGTATCCCAATTGAAGAGGTCGACCCCATAGCGACCAAGTTCATTAAATTTTCTGCCAAAGAAAAAGGATAAGGGACACTCGCTTCTAGAAGAAAGCTTGATTTGATAGTTGTTTATTTCTCATTGGTACACTTTGGATAACTGTTGTAGCTTGCCTTAATTAGGGTTTAATGTTTTTAATCTTGGCCATTGATCTTAAATCAATCTTGGTCGTTGCTTTGTAATAAGGGTTCCTATATAAACACTCTTGTTCTCATATGTAAGGGAGAGATTTCGGAGAAATTGTTGTAGTGATACTTCTTAAGTAATAGACATGATCCATTTTTCAATTGTTGGTGAATCTTTGTCCACTTTTGCAAGTTAGCATGGTTTCTTGGCTCTTATTAAAGTAGATTTAATTTCCAAGTTGATATAGATTGAATGAAAGATTTGATAAAATTGCTTAATGTGGAGTTGATGTGTTCATACTTTTTATAATTAGATGATTTTCAATTACTTTGAAAGTTAGCCTGAACCAATAAATGAAAACTTAACTACTATTGTTGTATTCATTGTTCAAAATGTTGGTGAATATGAGTGATATGAAAATCTTTTGAATTCCTTAGAAGATAGCACCATTCTTGTGTAGTTGTTGAATTTGGCGAAACAAGAATCAGTTTTAATTCCACTTTTGCAATTTCTATCTCCCGAGTTTGTAGGATTAGCTTAAGATTAGAAGTAGCTTCCTAAACCCTCATCCTTTTGCCTTTTTTCCAGATCTTGGTAGAAGTAGGATTGAATAGAACTTATTGTCCAAAAAAAGAAAGTCAGGAATCAGCAAAATCCTTAGATTGATTTACTCCTCGAACAATTGTGGAAGTCCCCCTTGAGATTACCAGCAAATCACAACAAACAAACTAAGACTGTCTGTACGAATTGGGAACCTTGGAGTCGTCTTTATGATCACATAGTTCAGTTGTTTAGCACATAGAAGATTTTGATCAAGAGAGAATAGGATATCTCAGAGTATTTTATTCTGAGTTGAGCATGCATAAAAACCACACCAACAATCCCCAAGATGGAAATGGAAAAAAGGGGGAATTAAGTTGTTTTAAAATGTTAAAAGGGCCATTTTGAACGAAAATAAAAAATTTAAAATGCCCTAATTCCCTCTAACTCTACATGAAGGGGTTTTGGCTCTCCTTTCATTCATTCTAAGTCACACACATACCAAGATGTTGCTAGAGTGAACAAAGAAGTTTTTCCCAAGGTTGATTGAGGACGGAAACTCTCGTCAATATTCATTGGTTTCGATGGTGAAAGATCCATCCTATATGATCTAGTTTTCTCATTTAAAAGCCACCAATTTTCATGGTGTTTTGGAATTTGGGATTTCAGGAAAAGAAATGAAAATCTTCAAGGCATTCTGTGATGTCCCCATCTTTAACCTAATAATAAAGTAACCATAAAGCACATATGTGGTCAAAGGGTGGCAGACCTTGAGCACCTCAAGATAGAAGATAATTAGTTCTCAAATTGTATATAGCAGGTGAAAGTTCAAATAGGTAGTTTGTACATTCTTTCCATGAAAGTCAATAAGCATCAAGTCTTATCCAGAAAAATTGTGAAGTCTTATCAATAAGACGATTTTCCTATTAGCAGTAATCAAATTTGACAGCATTAACATAAGTATGCATTAATTAAGGAAAGGTGCTATTGGATTAAACGAACCAATATGTTGTGAAGAGACATGTCTCCTATCATCCAAAAGATGTTACTGTTCAACCTTGCAAGATATATAATGGATATCCAATCCATTCTAAAAAAAATCATTGGATTTGTCTTTTATTCCTTGTATCCAGATTGGATCGGTTCTATTGAGCACGAGCCCTTGGGCATCAAATCGGTTGCATACTTCCAGTGATAAAATCAGAAACAGCACCTCATATTTGCATGTTTATACAGACCAAATCAGGTACAGTTAGTAGCTTTGCTATCATTGATAAGGAGGATCACAGCGAGCATCATATCAATATATTAGAAATAGCAGAGATCATTCCATATTGCAGATTGGATCATATTACCAGTGCAAATCAGAGATCATCCTCGCATCAGAGATCATCCTTGCACAATTATCATTGACCATATCAGGGACAGCGGAGGTAATCTATATTGATTGCACAATTTAGCATCAAATATATAGATCAAGATCATCTTGCATACATCTAATTGTTGAATCAGAGATAGAAGAGATATTTGTTCTTATATCATCATATTATAAATGATAAAAATTCTGAATTATAATCTATCGTTCTTGCATTAATATCAATTATCATTTTAAGAGATTTTTGAAAAGAAGTCTGTTGCAATTGATTTGCAAATCTGTTGTTCCCTAATTTCCTAAAACGGGACATTACAAGTGGTATCAGAGCTAATGAACTTGCTAGACTGAGGGAAAATGTTTCAGATTAGTTGAATAATTCACAATAATTCCTACTACCATTCTAAGAGGTTGCTATACAATTCTCCCTACAACATTGTAATGGTTGTAATGGACTGGAGAAATTGGAATTTGCCTCTTAAAACCTTGAGGAACGCGCTTATGCATACTCGTTTGGAACTAATCCATGGCCACTTCTCGAAACTTCAAAAACGGAGTACGCCATTTGGTTATGAGAATCAGATTATTGAAATCAAAATGGCGCAGTATCAACATGATGGTACACATATAAGGATGATTTGGAACCCAAGAATTTACATGATAACTGAATTGCATGAATTGTCTCATAGTATGATAAAATTGATGCTCTTGGTGAATTCCATGATAACAACATGAAGCAAAGAGTATTCTACCAGCTTATTTGGGATCTTGGTGTCAAAATTTTAAAATGCTTGTGGGCAAGCATCTCCAAGAAGGGGAGACTATGATATCCCCATCTTTAACCTAATAATAAAGTAACCATAAAGCACATATGTGGTCAACGGGCGGCAGACCTTGAGCACCTCAAGATAGTTAGAAGATAGTTAGTTGGCAAATTGTATATAGCAGGTGAGAGTTAAAATAGGTAGTTTGTACATTCTTTCCATGAAAGTCAATAAGCGTCAAGTCATATTTAAGAAAATCGTGAAGTCTTATCAATAAGACGATTTTCCTATTAGCATCAAAGAACACATCAGAGAATGCAATGTTGAAAGGAGTCAAGGATCCAGGGTGAACGATATCGATTATGCCTCACTGTTGAAAGGAAGATCAATCATATATGAAGACAAGACAAAGGGAGATACAAGAGATCGATCATCAATGAATGTTTGATTACAATAAGTCCCTTTGTATTGCTTGGATTGATCAAATCAAGGAAAAGAAATATTATTGATGCATGAGAAGAATTGATAAGGATGATTGAATTAAAGTAACGAGACTAATGAATAACACAAGAAAACTAATAACCATTAAGTATGATACAGTGTGCATAATATACAGATCTGTAATTACAAACTGTAATTAGGATAGCAGCGAGTAGGAGGAGCACGTGTGATCTGAATAATTAATGACGATTAGACAAAGGTTGACAAATAATCATCAAGCATGGAGAGATACGATTAAGAGGGTAACTGCAAGCAGTAATCATATTTGACAGTGATTAACATAATTATGCATTGATTAAGGAAAGGTGCAATTGGATTAAATGAACCGATCTGTTGTGAAGAGACATGTCTCCTATCATCCAAAAGATGTTACTGTTCAAGCTTGCAAGATATATAATTAATATCCAATCCATTCTACAAAACATCATCGGATTTGTCTTTTATTCCATGTATCCAGATTGGATCAGCTCTATTGAGCATTAGCCCTTGGGTATCAAATTGGTTGCGTACTTCCAGTAATAAATCAGAAACAACACCTCATATTTGCATGTTTATACAGCCCAAATCAGATACAGCAATATAGCAGCTTTGCTATAGTGGATAAGCAGAATCGCAGTGAGCATCATATCAATATATTAGAAAGAGCAGAGATCAATCCATATTGCAGATTATATCATATTACCAGTGCAGATCAGAGATCATCCTTGCACAATTATCATCGACCATATAAGGGACAGCAGAGGTACTCTACATTGATTGCACAATTCAGTATCAGATATATAGTTCAAGATCATCTTGCATACATCTAATTTTTTAATCAGAGATAGCAGAGATATTTGTTCTTATATCATCTTAATATAAGTGATAACAATTGTGCATTATAATCTATCATTCTTGCATTAGTATCAATTATCATCATTTTAAGAGATTTTTGGAAAGAAGTCTTGCAATTGATTTGCAAGTCAGTTGTTCCCTAATTTCCTAAAATGGGACATTGCACATTCTGACCTCATGCTTTTTGGATTTGTTTCTAACGATCATAACAGGTATTTTGTAGTGCTTTGAAAGTTTTTTGGGGTTCTTCTTCAGCTGGCCGTACACCATTGTTGGGAGCCCTAACAGGACTGTACACCTTACCTCAGCTATTAGGGAGGGCAAAATAGGGCAGAAATATCAATGTTTTGATCATTCCTATGCTGGGTGACTTCTTTAAGGGAATTAGTTGTGACTTTGGTCAGAGGTTGTTTTCCAAAAAAGGGACCATGCATTTCACACAACTGTACCATTGGAAGGGCATAGCTGGAATAGCCTGGCGTGAAGTTTCCAGGTCTGACCACTTGGTGTTTCGGAGCCATTTCCAACTGAGAAGGAATGCCTAGTCCTCAAGTTTCAGTGGCATTGAATTGCAGGTTGGGGTTTTAACAGGTCTGAACCTAAATTCAGTTTCTTCACTTGCATTTTATTAACAGCTGGGCACTTTCTTGGGGTTGTTACATCAGTATGGAGTTTTTATACTGCCTGGAAGAGGTGTTTGATGTTTAAAAGAGTTGAATCGCAATATATTCTCATGTTGTTGTGACTGAAAGGCACCTAGAGCTGTCCTGTAACAGCAGAATCAGAAATAACAGCTTACAGCCACCTGTTTCTCCCCTCTTTATGTTGTGTTTGGTATAGCTTGGTACTCTTATTACCTATCACCATAACAGGTGACGCTTATATGTTGATGAAATCATTAATTTGTGAGTTTTCTGCAGGCTGCTACATCTCTTATTCTGCTACAGAAGATCTGTACCTAGTTGCCAATGCTCTGTCTAAGGTATTTTTAATGTATTTCCATTGAGTTAATGTTTGGCAAGAGTGGTCATTCCTTAAGAATGTCTAGCCCGATTCAGACTTGTATCAGCAAAAGAGATGTATTGCAAATCTAATCAATCATGCACAGCAAAGAGTAAACTTATTGCAACTCATATCAGACATTATCTTACAGCAAGTTCATTGCACTCTATATTATTGAGTTCATTTGCAAAGATTTATTTAAACAAAAATATAGGGAGTGATGTTACATAGCACCTTACAAGCAATACAATAGTTTGCTCCTTAAAAGCGACAGCTTAGAAATTACAAGTTGAAGCCAAGCAGTGGAAGACCAAGAGCCACCACTTAGAATCCCACCTTAGGTATCATTTAGGGGATTTGGACTAGGGTCTCCACAATGAGAACCCAACACTTTAACCACTTGATCTCAACCTCTGACTTCAAAGAAATATTTTGAGAATATGTATAACCTTATTAACACTAAAGACTTGAATTAAGAGAACAAATAACCATATGAAATAAACTAAAGGATTACAAAAAATTGTTTGCAGCCACATAAAGAATTATGTCACAAACAGTAATTGTCCTAAACTGCAATCCCGCTAAAAACAATACACCAATATCAACATCATGCAAGAGAAGTAAAAGATTCTTCAAAAAGCCACCGTTAAGATGCGAGCAGCAAGTTGGTCTCTTGCCAATGGGTTGTGCAATAACACAACCAAGCGAGCAAAAACCTCCTGCAATACATTTTGAAAATAAATAATTAAAAAGATAAGGAAAACTTGACTATTCAACATCAGAAGCTAAAAAGGAATTATCCTTTTTTTCCGGTCATCATGCAAATGGTAAGCTTAGCATTTACCTCAGCAGTTGGCAAATCTGTATGTGATTTTATTTCATTTAGCAATGGATTTCCATAAGCAGTTCGGTGTCTTGCTAACTCTGAAATGCATCTGCAAATCTGGATTGAAAAACATAAAAGTCATATTTGCTGAAAGAGAATAGCTATAAAAGCAAATAAGCATTGCTTGACAGTTGAAACCAAGAATCATTTATTACTTTTGAGTCCTTGCCAGTTCACAGTCAGTAAAAACTCCGGTCATACAAAAAGACAAAAATACCTACAACTGGGCACTACAAGACAAAAGGCAAGAATATCATTAACATAGAACTGTTATCACAGAAAATGACAAAAATCTGTCTCGATAACACAACATATTCAGCCATCACTCATCTTGCATGATCATCACATCCAGAAAGACAAACAGTTATATGGCTTACTGGATATCTTTGCATCAAGGTTGCATTCAAAATCCACACAATCATGTTCACAGATAAGACTCTTGACACCTTTTCTATACACAAACATGTTACAAGTGGAAAGACACGTATTATCCTTTGCATCTAGACAATAAGACAGGCAAAGTTGGTTTAAAAAGGTCCCAGCATGGTAGAGAATTGGACGTACTTGCCTATCCACAAATATCCTTTCAACATCTGCAATGGGCTTAATTAAATACCCACCACAGTGCTCAAAAAATCCCCCAAAGTGCATGCATCAAAGACATCTACAACTGTATGATCCTATACAAATGTTGTCTTCTAATTCAATGTGATTCCTTCAAGCCATCGTTTTGGATTTCCTAAATGATGTTAAAATTCAAAGTTTGAAAATCAAATACCACATTAACAACAAAGATAAAATAATGGAAACATAAGGATATAGAAGCTTGCATTAAGAGCCAAAGATCTATTCTAGAACAAAGCCACAAGAAGTCCTCTTTTAGAAAAAAATGTATTGTCCTGATCCTAAATGCTTCTATTTCTGAGCAGGGATAGCCTGTTAGCAGCGGTTCCCGTAGGCTATTACAGTGATTAGGGGACCCATCAGGGGACTGGTGTACATTCCAAGAGCTTCATTTGGCATTATCAAGCCCTAGCGCCAGTTTCCTATTTTTTAGGAGACTGCTATTTTCAGCCATCACGACGGGGTTACAGGTAGCATCGGTCTTCAGTTTCCAATGGCCGGGTGATGTTTCAGAATAAAAATTCAAATATTAAAGTTATTCTATAGTTGACTTTAATGTTTTAATTTAATAAATTAAAGTTACTTTTAAATAATTCATAAAATAACTTTATTATTTTTTTAATAAAGTGATTTTCTTAAGTCATAAAATATTGCAATAAAGTGGACGCCCCTTAATGGAGAAATAAAGTGGAAAAATAAAATAAACATTAAAATGTTTATTTAAAAGAATTGCCTCCATGAGAAATTGTGGGTTATGGGAAATATAAGGCAACAAAGTGAGAAAGCAAACATCATTCAGCATATTTCATTTTGTGAGATTGGCATCTCAGCTTGGAGATGAAGAGAAAGGGTTTCTCAGAACCAGCTATCAGAAGAGGACAATTTTCTCTCTGATTTAGTAGCCTACAAGTGGGAAAGATCACCCAAGGGTTGCTCTGCAGGAAACTTCACACAAAGGTTTCAATTGTGCCTTAATTTCAGGAAAAATTAAGAAGATTATTTCACATCTGAGGAAGAAATTTGCAGCAGGTCTGAAGCATTTAAGATTGCATGTTTAAGGTTGAATTTGCACCCAAAGGATAGCCATACCCTTTCCACAGGAAGCCGTCCCCTTTATGGTGCAGGCCGTACCTTTATCACAGGAAGGCTTGGGGTTTTAGGCAATTAATCTGCATTTTTAGTCAGCAGGGATTTCTGATCAGCATACACCATTCTGGTCATACAGTTGCAGCAGGGTTTCTAGGCCATTTACAGAGACTTTGGTCTTCAACAGGGGTTGGGCTTTCCTGCCAACTTAGTGCGCACTAGGGTTTGGACTACATTAATTTCCAGATTTGTTGATCTTGTGACAGCAGCTGTTGGAGGGTTGAAAACATCATTTTATGCTAGTTACAATTTGCCTTCAAGGGCATTGGACTTGGTATGTACTCATATCACCAGTTTGTGCAATAATATCATGGAGTTTGATATCATTGTTAGTATATAGTTTAGAAAATTGTTTATTTCCATTATGAAATCATCAAAACATTAAAAAAATACAAAAAAAACTTTTCAATACCCAAAGATACAGCATGAGAGGTGGTTATCTCAAAAAATTATAATATTTATAACAGCTGCTCGGTTGCCAGTTCACACAAGGAGTCATGAATTATTCATCTATTCCATTCAGCAAGGTTCACAAAATGCATTTGCCCCTCTCCATGTCACCCCAAAAAAGAGCACTCACTTCTAACTAAGCCCAAAATATGGCATTGATATGCTTACTGGAAAGAACCTCACCAAATATAAGTGCAAATTATGTGGAAGGCTCCTTGGGTCTTTTCAAAGTGACCTTCTGTAATATGAAACCTTTTGTTTTCTTTTTTCTTGTGTTTTTTTGTTTGATAAATCGATTGATAGAAGTGCAGAAAAGTATTGCAAGATATGCAGATTTATAATAGTAAATAAATAAGGAAATAGCTTGCAAATGGCCCACAACCAGATAAATTTTGAAAGTTCAACACAAAAGTAATACTAGAGTCACTCAGAAAAAACATCTCATTACAAACATTTATTTAACATACCCATTTACTATTAATACAACATATTGAGCAACAGCAACAATAACCCGCAAACTGGGGTTCCAAAACCCTAGGTGTCACCAAGAAGCACCTACAGAATGGTAGGGCCTGTGACAAATGTGATGAAGTTGGGTTTAGACGTCTCTAATGTGCAAAATGGAATCACCAAACCCAATTTCGCTCCTACAGAAATCTCGCACCCTCCCAGTCAGATGGTATGACCACCAACCAAGTGAAGTATGGCCAGCAAACAAGGACAAACACATAAAAATATGCAATACAAACTCCTAGTCCCCTCTCACCAGTCTTTGTAAATGATCTATGCCAAATATCTCTACAAATGGAAAGAGAAATCTGATCAAATATTAACTGTTGAAGCACAATGTGATCTCTGAGATGAAACCACCCAAAATCCTCCAAATTGGGTCTCTATCTACCCTTATTATACTAAAAATATTATGAAGCATATTTTTCTGATTAGCTCCCCCATTACAGGTTGTAAATGATGATTCTCATGCAGCTCCATTTACATGCTTTCCTTAAAGATGTCAATTTTTAAACCTTGATTCAACTCAATGAACCTTGTGGAAGAAATGATTTAGTTAGGATGATGCTGGACAACTTCAGAACTATGATGGCATCCTGTTTTCTCTCTTCCTTTGTGCTACTATACCTTTCAACATACAAAGACATGGCAACTCCTAAAGTCCTTGCCTCATCTTTTTTCATTCAAGGTCAACCACTGCAACTTCCTCAGTGCTCCAACACTCTCATGAACCATGCAAAAGTCACAGAACATTTCGTTTTGGTTTAGATTCTACTTTCTTAGAATATGGTAGGAAAGAAAAAGTATTATCAGTTGAGTATATACCATTCTTTGAGAATTCACGTTGCAGTTATAATCTAGGTTACCGGGTTCGCCTCTGGGCCCCCGTGGTACAGGTCCGGGTTCGACTGGGTCCATGGTACGGGTCCGGTTCGACCAGGGTTCGAAAAACCTAGAGTGGGTTCGACCAGTCAAACCCGGGCGGCTGGGCGGCCCGTAAAGTCAAAAAACAATGCAAATTTAATTTTTTTTCAATTCCGCCGTGTAAAAAGTGAAAGTTATAACCTAAAAAAGTAGAAAATTAGACGTCTTAAAAAAGCAGAAAATTGATGCACGCCATGGAGTTCCGTGTGGGTTTGAAGGTTGTGATTTGGTGTTGGTGGCGGGGGCGCTGCCCCTCGACCCCGCAAGGGGTTCTGCCCCTTGACCCCGCTGGGGGCGCTGCCCTCAGACCCCTTCAAGGGGCGCTGCCCCTTGACCCCGTTGGGGGCGTTGCCCCAAACCCCCATTAGAGAATCCATTTAATGATCAAACTTTAAATTGTTGAAAATTGAAACAATGATACTTGAATATTTTATCATTTTGATATTAAACTTGATGTATATGATGTTGTTATGGTATGATCATGATGCTATGATTACAAGTTTATGTTGGTTTTGTTGTTTATATGATGCTATGTGACATGCTAATCTTAATTCATGCTTATAGGTTGCATATATATATAATTTACATGTTTTTGTACTAACGAACCCAAACCCCTTTTCAAAATTTTGCCGTACCGGCATACCGGGTTCTTCGAACCCGAACCGGGCCTAAACCCGAACCGGTAACTTAGGTTATAATGATCATGGTTCACAGATAACCCTCAAAACATCATGAAATTAACTTATTCTGGTTCTCATGGTCCAATTCCCAGTGCTTTCATAAAATAAATGATTAGTAAAGGGTCTCACTGATTTAGGATGTCCATGCCAATATTGAAAAAGAGAAGTGAATTCAAAATCTAATACTAGTGTTCATCTGAACCAGACTTCTAAAAACATTCATTTTTCTCCTAAGATGATTAATACCAGCACAAATTTTTCAATTAAATAATACAAGCAACATTTTGTTAATCTTTCATATTAAGACGAATGAAAATTTCATAATTAAAAAAACAAAAAAACACCAAGATCCAATACATAAACAGAAAACAATATCAGGATGAAAATCTCTAAAATGATTGGCACCAATCAGATCTGTAGTCTTAATAAATTCTCCACTCACCGTAGCAACAGCTGCAGTGTAGTTTGAAGGAATAATCATCTTCAACAAAAATGGCCAAAGGATTACCTGCTTGTAAAAAGAAAGAAAAATAATAAGGTATGCTATAATTGTCCTCCCTAAACAGATGTTTATAGTTTCCTCATGTTAAATCAACATAATCCAGCAAGTAAAAGAGGATATATTTGAATCCACAACAAATAGTAGAAAATTAAATCTCTCCACTTATTTCACAAAATTATGTTCATGTCAATGCCACTCCTTAATGGGAGAACAAGAAGACAACTACAAACTATGTAATAAGATGTGCATGATATACCTCCATTTCAGGTATAGTTATCGTAAGTAAAAGTAATCCCTTCTCAGAGACAGTCCTTAATTCAGCTGGAGATACAGCTCCCATTCTCAACTGTCAGAAACGAATTAGAATTAAATTATTAAAAATGTCTTCCTATGTAAAACTAGGTGAATAGAACTCACAAGCAGTCAGTGAATTAAAAAATAATCCTACCTACCAACTGCACATCAGCAAGTATAGTGTAGAAGGAAGATCAATTTGATGATAGCCAAATATTGAATCATAAGTTGTACTACTAAGATCAATCTCTACGTATTTCCCAGACAAGATTTATAAGCACAAACAGAGAATCAAACCTCAGTTTTTGTAGCATGAAAGATATGAAGACCCATTGTTGACTCAAATGCCTCATGCTGGTTTCTGTACTGTGTAACTTCTTCTTCAGCAATGGCACACTGTAGCACAAGGAACTCCACAAACAACTCCCCACAAGTACCTTCCACATAGCAGTGAGAGGCCATCACCACAATTAACTGTGTTATCAAAAAAATATCTAAAATCAAATGACTGTTTTACAAAGAGTCTTAAACCATATCCAAATAAATAACTATTGCCTCTATGCATGTTTCATTTTCTTTCATAGAACAATGGTCACCTTGTACAAAAGTAGATAAGAGCAAGAAGAGGAATTTGCAAAGAAAGAAACAAAAGTTGGAAAATCAGGAAGAAAATAAAGAATTTCACAGGGCTTGAGAACATTTGATTCTGATTAATCCTATGAAACCTTCAGAGTCAAGATTAGATCACAATCACCATAAAACTACTTATACAATCCTCAACAAGCACCATCTAATATTTTTTATCTGGTCCTAGAATATTTTAGTTCATAAAATCACATCTCCAACAACCATTGCTGTGTCCATGTCAAGAATGAAATTATCTTTAAGTTATCAAGAGGGCCCTTTGATATGATTTTTTAAATTTCAGAGCATATCCATACATGTCGAAAAGGATAGGAGACATCCTAGGGACAGGTGCACATTACAATATTCTTCTCTGCCATATATAGTCCCCCCCCTTTTTGGGCGCGTCCCCCCGTCAGGGAGGTCTCGAGGACGGGGGGACGGGGACGCGACATCCCCCGCCGTCCCGCCACCGCCACCCAATCGCCGCCAGGACGTGGAGACGTGGAGACGTCTAGGCATCTCCTTGGGAGAAGCCCAAGCGTCTCCCACGTTCCCACGCCTACACAAACTGAAAAAGCCATATTTTAAAAAACATGTGCCTTTTGGGGGGATTAAGGGGTAACCCTAATTGGACGTGGGCCCCACCCAACCCCCCAAAGCAACACAAAAGCATGTTTCTTTTAGATTTAACTCTCATTTTGGTAAACTGATTTTTTTTTCCAGCAAGCTAAAGAGGAGGAAAAACTTGAAGAAGACTGATTGAAGGGGTGAGACAAGCTGATTGCAAGCATGATAGGAGCTAGAAGAAGCAAGAAGAAGAGGAAGAAGAAGATTCTTCTACATTTTGGAGAGATTTTTCAAGCACAAGGTAGGGTTTTTCAACTTTTTCTTTTTTTATTTTTGTTTTATTTTCTGATTTTCATTGTTCTATGTCATTTTTGGATTTTTTTTCCCGATTCATCTCAAGACTCAAAATGACATTTGATGTTGAATCTTGAGGGCAAAATGATTCATCATTTTGCCCTCAAGATTCAACATCAAATCTCATTTTGAGATGAATAGGAAAAAAATTTAAAAATATATTGTTAAACTAGGCTGATTTTATTTTTATTTTATTTTGTGAAATGCAGTGTCAATTTCTGATTTCACAATGAGCTCCCAAGGCATGAGTGAAGATGACATGGAAATCCATTCTCATAGTGAGAATGATTCAGAATATGAACCTGAAAATGAGGGGGGTGACCATGGGGCTGATCCTCGAGCCCAATCTAGTTCTATGGCAAGCGCACCAGCTAGTACAGGTTGCCCTTCAGAGTTGTTGGCACTATATGCTAGGGGTCATTTTGATCCTAAGTCTCCTCTAAAACAGTTTGCTTCACGAATATCAGTACAAGGCACTGCATCACATTCAAGTGGGGGAACAAGGAAGTGGAAGTGCAATATTTGTGACACAGAATGGTTCGGTAGCATTAGTAGGGTGAATGCACACTTTCTGTTTTGGAGAAGAAAAGGCGTGAAACATTGTAAGTTTTTGGAGGAAGGCAAAAATATGCAGTACAGAATTGAGTTTAATAGGCTTTGGGGGGTTCCAGATGACACAAACATTTCAATGCCTACTACTTTGTCTGCTAGGGCAGCACTTCAGGGCAACCAAAATGTGCCACATACTTCTCATGCTTCGCAGACGGGAGGAATGATGTTTGGATCTCCATCCACTTCTACTTCTGCCGCCAGGGCTGGGAAACATAAGTTGCAGACACCACAGAGCAACCCCATTGCTGATATGTTTAATGTGCAGCTGAGAGATGAGATAGATGAATCCATTGGCAAGTTCTTCTTTGCCAATGGCATTCCATTTCATGTTACACGGTCTCCTTATTATAGGGAGATGATGGCTATGGTGGCCAAGGGAAGACCATCTTTTGTGCCACTAGGGGAGACGAAAATGAGGACCTCGATCTTGGATAAAAGCTATTCCAAAATCAATATTTTGATGGAGAAGATGAAGGCATGTTGTGTGGCATCGGGGTGCAGCATAGTTATGGATGGGTGGACAGACATTAGCCATCGTCCACTCATCAACGTCATGGTCACATGTGCAGAGGGCCCATACCTCCTTAGAGCAGTTGATTGTACATGGCATCGTAAAGATGCTGATTTCCAATTTCAGGTCCTCAGGGAGGCTATTGAGGAGGTTGGGCCACAAAATGTGGTCCAAGTAGTGACAGATGCAGCCCATGTGTGTAGAGCAGCAGGGAGACTCATTGAGGCAGCCTATAGACACCTTTGGTGGACCCCATGTTGTGTGCATGCCATGAACAATGCACTCAAGGACATGGGGAAGATAGACTGGATTAGAGGAGTGGTCACCGATGTGAGAGATGTGCAGATGTTTATCTGCAACCACCACACCACATGCACTCTTTAGGACCTTCGCGAAGGAGTTTTTGAAACCAGTTGAGACTAGATATGCATCCTATTTCATTCTCTTGGAGAGAATGATTGAGTTGCAAGAGGCATTGCAACTCATGGTTATGACTAATGAGTGGAATAGGTGGGTTGAAGCCAAGACAGAGCAGGGGAGAAGGGTGAAGGAGATAGTGAAGAGTGATGTGTTTTGGACTGATGCGAAATACATTGTCTCTATCATTTCTCCAGTATTCCAGGTGATCATATATGGGGATGGGGATGCACCTAACCTTGGAGAGGTGTATGAGTGCATTGACTCTATGCTTGGCCAGATGAGGGCTGCTGTGCGAGTGAAGGACCCCTCTTTAGCATTCTACAATGAGCAAATCCAACCTATCATTCAGCGTAGATGGGACAAGTTGAACACTCCTTTGCATATGGCTGCCTTTGCCTTCAATCCTAAGTGGTACAAGGCTAGACCGGGTAGACTGACACCGATTCAGGATGATGAGGTGAAGGCGGGTTTCTTTAGGTGCATAGAGAAGATGTTTGATTCCAGAGATGCCGGCACAATGCGCACTGAGTGGGGAAGATTTGCCACTCTTAGAGGTTATTCAGATGCGGCAAAGATGGATATAGACAACATGGCACAGGAGGACCCACTTTTATGGTGGAATTGTCATGGCCCGAAATCTTTGACCACCACTCTAGCCATCCGTCTGCTATCCCAGGTTTCCAGTTCTTCAGCTGCTGAGAGGAACTAGTCTACATATAGCTTCATCCACTCTCTTAAGAGGAACAAACTTACCTCTAAGAGAGCAGAGAAGCTTGTGGCTGTACACAGTGCTTTGCATCTCATGGACCGCAAGACACTTGTGTACAAGGAGAGTCCAGCGGCACGATGGGATGTAGAGCCAGAGGAGCCTTCACAGATTGATGAGGATGATCCTACCACTTCAGATGCAGGGCTAGTTGGTGTGAGCTTGAGGGACTTTGATCCTCAGGAGTCCAGTAGTTCCAGTGAGGAGGAGTTCGCAGATGATTAGAGGCCTCCATCAGCTACATTTTGAGTTTTCAGTTTTGTCATTTTGTATTTGACTCTAGTCTCTTTTGTAATGCTATTGCTACACGTATTTGTATTTGGCTACTCATTGTAATGATGAATCATGTAATCATCTTTATTATTATAGACTTTTCAATGGCATCAGATATTCGTATTTTTGTTTACCTTTTTCGATATTGATATGATAGAAATGAGAAATCTCCAATTTGACAATTTCATTTGTCAAATTTTATTTACTTTTAGCAATTAGTTACGTATCGGTATTACTAATCTAAGTAATCTTGGTATTTCCTATAGTTTCATTTGAAATCTAATTCTTATACTATTATACTGTTATACATCTTTTCAAAACTAGTTTTTCAAGTACTATATGTATATGTATAAGTATATTAGCACCACCACCCCCCTGCCACTGTCCCCCCGCCGTCCCCAAATTTAGACCCTTGGTCCCCCCATCCCGTCCCCGCGTCCCCCCGTCCCCGACACTCGTGGAACACTGAGATAACATTACTTACTCCGAGTAATGTCCAGCTGACCTCCATCAACCCTAGCCATTCTGTGATTGACATTAGGAATATTCTTTTAATCTTTTTAGATAAGTTCTTATCCTCTGCTTTCTTAGTTGTCGATCTTATCCTTATTGGATAGAGCTTTGTAACTCTTATTTAAGGAGACTTTTGCTCCCTAGTAAATATCGAATATCTTGGTAATCATTCTCTATGTTATTACTTCTCGTAATATAGTATCAAAGCTCAGTTGTTTAAATCTCGGGATTAGTGAAGGCATGAATTCTATGGACTGCTGAAGTGACAAATTGCACGCACATGACACAGAAGAACGTGCCAAAGGACATGTTGTGACGTATTCACACATCGCCCCATTGCAAATGGGGACCCCTGCTTTTTGCTTTCTAGGGTTTGTTTTCTAGGTCTTTTAGGGTTTTGTCTGTTAGCCTTTGCAGGATAAGTGTTGTCGAGGGGATCATTGGATTACAAGCTTTGCTTGAGCCAGGGTGAGTCCACAGGGCCCCAGAATTAGGGTTTCTTTGAGAGTCTTCCTTAGGGCCTGGTTTTGCTCTCGTTGCTAATTGTGTCTTGCTTTGTGAGTGGGTATCATTCTTGAGGGTCCGACCTAGGTCGAGTTGGTGAGTGATGAAGTCTGAAATGTCATCCTGATCTTCAAATGCCCTGATATTTGGCTAAGTCTGGAATGTCCTGATCCTGAAATTTGACTAAGTCTGGAAAACTGAAGAATCCTCCAAAAACTAGATTTTGCAATATAACTCTTGGAGGTCCGAAACCACTCTCAAACATCCTAAAAGTATAAATGGAATATAACTTAAAGTATAAGAACTTATACTTAAATGTTATATTCCATAAAATGATCCTGACGGAGAGTCCAAAATGTCAAATTTCGCTCCTGACCCTTCCAAAGGGTCCAAAGCGAATTTTGCTCCTGACCCTTCCAAAGGGTCCAGAGCAAAATTCTCCATAAGACATTCTATTTTGACCAAAACCTAGAACTAACGCATTCCCAGGCTTGAATGAAGGCAAAAGCACTTGTTTGAATGAAGAAATGCAAAAAAATGAAGTCAGGATCATGGCCTAAGGTGAATTTCGCTCCTGACCCTTCCAAAGGGTCCAGAGCGAAATTCTTATTTCCTCTATTTTACTCCTTAGCTTGACCAAGTTTGTAGACTTTTGAGGCATAATTGAGAAGGTTTGATGCAACTTTGCCTTGGAGAGGAGATTTTAGACCTTGGGATGATGGATTCTAGCCTGGGAGAGGAATTTCGCTCCTGACCCTTCCAAAGGGTCCAAAGCGAAAATCCTTACAACTCTCATTTTCCTTCCTTGTTTTGGATGGGCGTTGGTTTATTAGGATTTGTGTGTGAGTCTTGATGTGTTCTTGCCTTAAGAAGTGTTTTGAAAAGTGAGGATCTTGTCCAAAAATAGGAATTTCGCTCCTAACCCTTCCAAAGGGTCCAGAGCGAAATTCTTCATAAGCCTCATTTGCTCCCTTGTTTTGGATACCAACCTTGTTCCATGGGCGAATTTGGGAAGGAAATAACATGTCTCTGCCTTTTGAGGTGATGGAACATAGAAATGTGAAGGATTTTGGCCAAGATTAGGAATTTTGCTCCTGACCCTTCCAAAGGGTCCAGAGCGAAATTCTCTATAATCCTCATTTGCTACCTTGAATGGGCTTAAAACCTGGTTCCTCAAGTGGAAAACAATCTATATTTGCCTCCAGGAGAAGACTGAAGTTTGAAAAGTGAGTAATCTAACCTAGAATGAGATTTTCGCTCCTGACCCTTCCAAAGGGTCTAGAGCGAAAATCTTCTTAAAGCTCATTTCCTCCTAAGTTTGACTAATTTTTGATTTGCAGGGTATCTTGGAAGGAAGGACATTCTTGTTGCCTTTGAAGTGTTTGAAAGCGTTGAGAAATGTTATGATTTTGGGCTAGAAAGGGAAATTCGCTCTTGACCCTTCCAGAGGGTCCAGGGCGAAATTGTGCAAAACCTATCTTTTCCCTTAGTTTCATGCCAAATCTAGTGTGGATCATGATTAAAGAAGGCCTTAGGAATGACTCCAAATTGCCAATTATTATCAAGATTGAGGGAATTGAGCCAAAAAGTGATTTTCGCTCCTGACCCTTCCAAAGGGTCCAAAGCGAAAATCCTAGGATCACCTACTTTCTTTGCAAGACAAGTTAAAATTTTGATTTTTATGGCCTATATAGGAATGAGGCAATGTGTCCTTAGCCTTGGAGGTGAATTGAAGTTGAAAGGATGGAGGAACATGCTCAAAACTTGAATTTCGCTCCTGAGCCTTCCAAAGGGTCCAGAGAAATTCTTGGAAACTCATATTTTCTTCTTGGAGATGGTCAAATGCTTGAGTTTTATGGCATGGTTAGGTGGACTTTGATGTGTTCTTGCCTTTGAATATTGGATTGAGGTAATGGAGTAGCCAAAACAAGCTCAAAATAGGAAATTCGCTCCTAACCCTTCCAAAGGGTGCAGAGCGAAAATCTTAAAATCACCTTTTCTCCTTGCAAAATCAAGTCAAACTTGGGTTGGATGAGAGAAGAGAGGTTGTTTAAGCCTTGCAAGATGAGTTGAAGTGAAGGAAAACAAGCAAAGAGAGAAATTCGCTCCTGACCCTTCCAAAGGGTCCAAGGCGAAATTCTCCAAATCAACCATTTTTTCCCTTGGGTGAAGCTAAAATGTTGATACCTATGGCATGGTTGAGGTTGGGGTGAGATATTCTTGCCTTGTAGGGTGAATTGAAGTAAAGGAAGTGTAAAATAAAGCCTAAAGAAGGAATTTCGCTCTTGACCCTTCCAAAGGGTCCAGAGCGAAATTCTCATTATCACCTAATTTGCCCATGTGAGAAGCTAAAAGGATGGATCCCTAGACTTTGTTGGACTAAAACAAGCATATGCTCACCTTCCGGAGGATTTTGGAGTGAAAAAATGGGGTAATTGAGGCCTAATCAAGAAAATCGCTCCTGACCCTTCCAAAGGGTCCAAGGCGAAATCCTTTGAAACTGCTATTTTTAACCTTGTTGGGGCCAGGCGAGGAGCTAATTGTGAGGTAACGTTGAAAAGAGGTCCAAGTTGGCCAGGAATGCTAATTTCGCTCCTGACCCTTCCAGAGGGTCCAGGGCAAAATTCTTATAGGGCCTGTCCATGGAAAGAGTCTTGAACTAACTTCATTTTAATATCTTTTGTTGATGATTTAAGGTGTGAAATACTATGTTGAAATGAATTTATTATGTCCTTAATCATCTTTTGATTTGTTTTTGCAGATGAAAGAAGATCAAGCCAAGACAAGGACGACCTTCTCCATTCCAGCATCAACAAGGACGACCTTCTCCAGTCCAGCATCAACAAGGACGGCCTTCTCCATTCTAGCATCAACAAAGACGGCCTTCTCCGGTCCAGCATCACCAGGGACGACCTCTTCCAGTCCAGCATTTGAAGGAAAGGTACACCATCCATCCTGCACATCAAAGACAAACGAGGTTAAAGCAAGGGTCCGTTGAAGAAACCAATAGTTTCAGAAGAGTTAATTAAAGTTAGCTTCTAAACATCACCAAATTGAACATCAACCTAGTGTCGGACAAGGTGGCATCCCAGTCATCACTCCTCCAGTCGGGTTGGTCCACCTCAGCGTGTCCAGATTCAATGTACCTGACTCATGGGAGATGGCACAAACTTCGATGTACCTACCTCGGTTCTCCATTGGTCGAATATTCCAGAGAAGACATGTGTCCAAATAATGCAATTATTTCATTGGCCAGAATTGAGTTTGTTGTAACAAACCCTAATTAGGGTTTCATTGTAAAATCTTGGCCATTGATCTCAAATTGATCTAAGCCATTGAATTGTATTATGGGCACTATATAAGCCCTGGCTCCTCATTTGTAAAGGTGAATAGTTAGTCAATAGTTGATAGTAGGTGAATAGTTAGAAATAGTGAATAAGTCAATTAGTAGAATAGCAATTGAAGTAGAATAGAAAGAGAAGGCAAAGATTGTTGCCAAGATGTTGTTGTAAAGGGCTTGTAAAACTTCATTGAAGAAATGGTGAAATCTATGGGTCGATTCAACAATTTGCATGGTCTCTATACTTCTCAGATTTGATTTCATGTTACTAGATGAGTGGAAGAAATGTGTTTGATTGATGGTGAAATTTGTATATCCATACTACTAGCAATTTGTTGATTGCAGACTTGCCTTGTGTAGGCAACTTGAATCATTCAGCTTAAGCTTAACTTCAATTGTCGCTTCTTCGTTGGCATGCATTAGCTTGATGGTGTCTATGCCTGTAGTGATGATTTGAACATCATAAAGCTTTCCTCTGAAGATCGCACTAACCTTGTGGAGATGGTCCTAAGATGTCAAAACAAGACTTAGTTAGAATTTCACCAAAGATCATTCATTGCTCCTACATTCTTAGTGTCAGAATTAGATCCTTTGCTCGCCCTCGCCCTTGTCCTTTTCCTTTTTTTTCAAAATCTAGACTAATGAAATCCTGTGTTCCAACAATATTCAAAGCAAATCAGACGTTTAGTCATCAAGTGTAAGTCCCCTTGTGATTCCAGCAAAATCACATCATACCACAAAGAGCTTATCCACGAGTAGAGAACCTACATACAAGAACCTTGGAGTTGCTTCGACCGATCCTTCGGCGAGATCTTCAGCAATCGGGAAACTTTATTCAAGAGAGGATAAGGTACCTTTAAGTATTTTATTCTGTGTTTGGTCGTGTACAAAATACACATCAACAGGACATCATACAGATTAGCCAAAGGAGGACTATCACAGATTTTTTCCTTGAAGGTTTTTGGCAGATTTTTTTATAAAATTCGTGGGTCTTTTCTGTTGAAATTCATGCCCTACTTTCTTCAAGTTTTCTGCCAATTTTAAATATAAAAATTGAGGGTATTTCTCAAAGGAAAATTGTGACATTTTTTTATTAAGTTGCAGGCCACATTTTCTAGTGCTAATCACGCCATGCTTCTGAAAAATTGTGTTGTTTCTACTACTCAAAATCAAGAGTGCATGTTTGTTCAAATATCACACGCCCTTTCTCTCTTGAAAATTGCTGATTTTTCATTTTAAAAATCACGATTTCTACCATGTGACAGATATTTGATGCTTGTTTTGACAATTTTTCTATAAGAAATATGATACTTCAAAGAATCTCGAAAAAGCACATGTCACTAATGCTGTAAACTTGGTTATATGAAGAAGTATTGCAAGAAGTAGTTGGCTGAAAAGAAATCCAACCATGAAGGGTCTCCACAAAAGGCTCATGTCGCAAAGCATTAGGACCAGGCTTCTACACTTTCATGGCCAAAAGACGAGCAGATCAAGGAAAATCTTCTACATGGTATATTGATTTTGGAGTGTCTCGATATTTTACTCACATGAAGGATTAGTTAACTGAATACACGGCTTGCTTAGATTCTGTGATCTTTGGTGGTGGTGAGGAGTATATACTTATTGGCAAAGGCAATGTTTACATAATCTCTAGAGGGAAAAAGATTATTTTTCTCAATGCATACCATGTTCTACGTATGGAGCTCGAATTTCTCTCAATAAGTCAGATTATATGCCATTGTACCAAGCTGGACATCGTTTTTAGCACACACAATGGCTATATTGTTGACATAGAGTCCAAGAGAACCATTGTTGTTGGCATAGAAGATCATGGGTTGTATCGGTTGGTTCACACTGGACAAGTTTAAAACCATGCATTAGCAGCCAAGAGTTCATCAAATATCACTAGTCTATGGCATGAGTGTGGTGAGAATGTCACAACTTATCTCTTGCATTCGGCTCAAGAGAATACAGTAGAAGGTTTATCTAAAATTCAGCTACAAATACATCGTGTTTGCTGAGCTTGCCAAGTAAAGAAGCAACACGGAATTCCATTTTCAGAATAACAGGCTTGGAGAGCACTGAGAGTAATAATGTATTTGATGAATAATCCTTAATAGGCAATTATATGGAATGACTAGATTTCCAATCTGTCTGTCAATTTGCTGCAACCAACCATGAGGTTAGGAAAGGAGTACGAGGGAGAATGTTATAAGGTCCTCTTCTAAGCACGCCACCTCATTGTGGTGATGGATAGTCCCATGAGGCCAAGGGGATGCAAGGAGTGTCCTGCCCTTGTGCTTAGAAGGCAAGGACACTCCAGACACCCTATTGTGACTTCCCCACCAACCTCAACAATGGTTGATTATTGGAATGAATTCAAAGGTAATAATTCTGTTTGTAAGAGATTGCATTGCATTTGTACATGGGTACCCAACATGGCCTAGTAGTCGGGACCCATCTTGCATTTGTTAGCTTGAGTCTACATTCCCCTAAGTTGCCCTTAAGGGGGAGTGTTGGTGTAACTAATGCCTCATAATTGCACTTTACTTAAGTTGACTTAGGATAATGCAATAATTGTAGTTTGCATATGAGACACTTAGGAAATTGTGCATCTAGGGAAGATGGTTGTAGGAGAAATTCCACCTTTTGTGGTGTTCTCTTGTCATCACAGTCCACCTTCGGTAGGTAATCCACCTTTTGTAGTGTTCTAGGTAATCCACCTTTAGTGGAATATTCTATTATTTCTCCTACCTACCCTTGTATCTCATTGAGCCACATGTCATGATTGTGTGCTCTCATAGCCTTGCCATTATAAGAAGGCTCGTGTACATTGTAATCAGTTGATCTTATTGCATCATTGATGAGAATACAGTTTGTTCTTATCACATACTATTTCTCTCTTATTCTTGTGCTTTTCATTGGCCTCTAGATCTTGGGTTGCTATAGGCGAATTCTCACAGGTCTCAATCATAGACAGTGAATAAGGTGGCATGAGTAGGGAGAGCAGATACAAGTGTCCTCACTAGGTACACCATCTCATGAAGGATGGATGGCAGAAGGACACATGAGGCCAAGAGGGATGGTATATCCACTCTTGGGCCTAGGGTAGAGGGTCACTTCGAGCACCCTATTGCGTTCCCTTATTCGGGTCGTTATGGTTGAACCTAAATAATAAATTATAGATATTACATGATTAAGATGATTACGAATATATGTTCTCTAACCCTACTAGTAATAATTGGTATTATGTATTGTATTTTTCAATGAATGCCTAACATGATTGTAAAAATTCAACCAAGATCTATCTTGTTCAACAACTAAAATTGATAAAAAATATCTCTAATTCTATTTCCTTCCTTGCTTTGCCTAGAATTGTGATTTTAGGGCAAAAACTAGGGCATTTACATAAAGGGACACTACAGTCACCAAGGGTCGATGTCTCCTATTTTGAAAATAGTAGCACTAGTGTTGGTACAAGTCTTTGGAGTCTCCAAGTACCGCCATATCAATGCAACCTCGGTATAAACTTTACAATGTGGCAAAGTTTCATTTGCAGTTCACATCTTTCAATAACTAAATTTTCAAGTACTATATGTATTTGTGCCAATCCCCCACCCCTCCATCATCCCCAAACTTAGGCCCTTGGTCCTCTCGTCCCCGAAACCTATCCCCCCATCCCAAAACATCACGAAACATTGAGATATCATCATCCTCATTTAAAACGAAGCATACAATAGCATGGCTACTTCAACATTGTCTACATGATGTTTCTTGATTTTGGAAACGAAGCATTGGAACATTTCAAGAATTAAATCACTGCATTTGAGATCAAGCAAAATGACACAACCTGACCTTAACCATCACTCCTAGAATCTTAGCCCTCTTATCATAAGAAGGGTTCTTGGTATCACCCTACCCAATAAAGCTTCCAATAATCAGTTTTAGAAACTTCCTCATAACAATATCATTGTAGGGTGCTACAAGAGCCGTTATTCTTGTGATCTCACTGAAACAAGAGGAAACTACACGTCTTACATCTTCACAAGGATGTTTCCTAAGCTTCTACCAGACCAAAGCAAGCATTGATGGCTTCAAAGCCCAATTCAAAATACTCCAATCTGATTTGTCTACCTTGGACAAACATGATTCCAATTCCCTCCAATTAAGAACATCATCTGGAAATCGCACGGACTGCAATTCTATTCCAATTATTAAGAGCCAATTTCCCACTTCCTTCTCTTTCTGTAAGTTCCTCAGTTGGACACACTTAAATGAATCATTAAAATCTTTTGAGAAAGGGCCCATGTTCTCCATAAACTAAGTTAAAATGCTTTTGAAATGGGGGCACTATGGATTAGCGTTATGGAATTGCAAAGACACTTTCTAAAGCGTATTTTGCCCTCAAGTGCATTCCAAAGTTCTTGGAGAGCACGTCTATTTTTACTAGGGCTTTGGATTGACATCTATCTTCGTCCCATTGTCTCAATAGCATCTTGTCATGTTTCAATTTGGGTTTTGATGCTTCGGCAACTCTTTAAGCAACTCGGATGAGAGTATTCAAATATACACTTTACTTATAATGTTTATGTTATAATATTTCACGTAAGTGTTATATTTTACAAAGTGATTGTATGTCCCTCCTAAAGTGGATGCCTATGAAAAGGAATTTGCACATAAATCATTTTAATATTTTGAAATGAGTTTTTGGTGGGAAAATGAATTATTTGTTATGTTAAATTGGCCTTTTTCCCTCCAACTCGATAAAAGGAGGTTTGAGCTCTCATTTTCATTATGTAGAAGAATACAAATTAATGAAATGTTGTCAGATTAAACTTGCAAGTTCTTCCAAGGATCTATTGGACGAAAAATCCTCTTTTGGTTACTAGCTCCATGTCTGAAAGACAATCCCTAGCTGGTTGGAGTGATTCTACAAAGGAGTCACCATGTTTTCATAGTATATGCAAATTCAAGTTTCAAAAAAATGAAGATATTTGAAGTATTTTGATTGCAGATTTTGGGTTTGTGTTTTGGTGAATCTTGCAGAGATTTGGGAGTAATTTCCTTGCAATTTTTGACTTGCATTTGCTGGTTGTACAAATTGGAGGATTGCTCATGTGCCCTAGCTGGCCGTACTATGCTCAATGTTGATGTATTAGCGGCGGGAGACTATTTGATTTATGATCACCGAGCAAGTATCTTTTGCAAGCCAACTTAATTAAGTCGTCTCTCTTCAAAATTGAAGAGTCATCCTCCTTGAGAAGGAGGACGACTCATATGAAAAGACATGATGCACATATAAAGAGAAAAAGGCAAACCTCATTCTTGGACATCGAATAGACACACAAAATCAGATCGCTCTCCTCCACTCAGCATTCAGACTTCAGCAAGTTCATTACTTACATCAAGGAAGTCAATATATAGTATAAATCGGCACTATTGTTATAGTTGCAGATCGGCCTTGTTAATGGCCTTATAATTGGCTGTGTGTTGGCCATATTGTAATCAGATTACTTCAATATATAAGAGATATTGTTGCTGGGTTTTTCTCCCTCAAGTAGGAGGGTTTTCCCAGGATATGTGTTGTGTCCTATTCTGTTCATGTGTTGTATTTCTGTGTTTATGCATATTGCAAATCTGATCATAAAAATTCAACACTCAATAATATCACAGGAATTGTTAAAGTAGATGAAGTTCATTGTGTCCGCATTTTCTAAGCTCCTTGGACCTAGCCAACCTTATTTGGAGGGATTTTTGATTGATTGAAGGAAATAAACAACATATTATAGCTGTCTGGTAGGCACATGTAGGGGGGCATAACATCTCTAGGTTGGGATGACTAGGTTTTGGCATCCAATTCAAACGGCTAGTGGCTCCTATTGTCAACCTATATCAAACCTTGGGTTGTTAGAGAAACGGGGATATGATGAATAGTTGATGGCATATTGCTCGATTCCATGTATTCCAATGCCTATATTGGTGTTGGGTTTGACTAGAAGTGATAAATGGACCTGCAAACTTGTTGTCTTGTTGTATTTGAGGCTGGTTTGGAGTGCTGGATGAGTGAGTTGTTGTGGGTGACAACTTGGTGGTGTTCCTTGTTGATTGGAAAGGGTTTTGGAGGTGATTTCCTAGTTGCCAAGACCTTATTTTCTATACAGCAGACTGCAACATCAGTTACAACAGTGAACTGGATTATTCCAAGTTTCCATATCAGACCTACATATGTTTATTTCATGAATTGAAGTCTTACTTTGAATGATTGTTCACCAAACATTGATATCAGCCATTGTATGGGCATTGACAATGTATATTAGACTTTGTGTAGTGTCCCCATTTTCAAACACTTCAGTATTGTAGTTGGCTTCAGCTTTCTCGATAATTGTCAGCCTTGTCAAAGGAGATTTTTGATGTTGGTAATGAGCTCAGATGGTCAAAAGGAATCTAATGACACTTTCTGAAGTGTATTCCGACTTCTAGTGTGTTCTCCAAGATTCTTAGAGAGAGTGCCAATTTGTAGTAAGACACCTGGTAGGCCCCGATTTTCATTATTCATCATCCATATCATTCTAGTACTGTCAGTTTTCATTCCAATGCACTTGAACGACTTCCGTAACTCGGGTGTATTATTGGTTTTAATTTAATTCTTTTAATAAAGTTGGTTAATTTTACTAAACTAATTTAATGGGCACCTTAGTATAATAGCTCAACGGGAAGAGAATAAAAAGTTATAAATCATGGATGCATCATTATGGGACCTTGCATATCAAATATTATCATTATTTTTATAACAGGATCTTTTTGAGTGAAAAGGGAGTTTTTAATTAAATGGTGAATTTTAAATTGTATCTTCTGGAAAGTTCAACAGAAAAAGTATATAAGGAGGTTTTGTGAGCACATTGGCATTATGCAAATTATTTGTTTTCTCTATATTAAAAACCTTATCATTCTATGAGATCGAACTTGGTTCATCTCAGCCTTCTTGAGGATGAAAACCCTCTTGGAGAAGATCAATTTTGGTGCAGAAACTATTTGTCCTAGCTGATTATAGGGAGAATCATACAACTTCTCATTTAGATTCATCGTTTTGGAGCTTAATGAAATTTGTGAAGTTACTCTTGGAGAAGATCAATTTTGATGCTGAAACTATCTACCCTAGCTGGTTATAGGGACAATCATACAATTTCACATTTAGATTCATCATTTGGGAGCTTAATGAAATTTGTGAAGACTTGTGTTCAAGACAAATTACTGACTGTGAGATTTTGAGGAGTCACAAGCTAAGTCGAGACGCCATGAAAGGATAATGACACATTTATATTTGGCAAATGATTTTCATTGTTTTGTTGGCTGAATGCATACACACTAGCTTCAGTTTCGATGCCAATTTACAAGGTATTGCAGGTGTGGAAGTAAGCAAATAAAGGAAGAACAAAACTAGTTGCTGGCCGTCAAGTACATTAACCTGGGCGTGTGAAATAATAACACATTGCAAGGGTTTAAGAGGACCAATAACTAGTAAAAAACGAGTCGTTTGGTGTTATGCTCAGCCTCTATCAGCTTATACTGGTCAAATCATCACAAAACCCTGTGGGACATGGATCTTATAGCAAGATTGAGAAGGCGTGAGACTGAAATAAAGAAGTAAGGAGACATGGATACCTTGGAAATCATAGCTCAATCCTTCGAGGGGCAAGTGGGGGTTATATCTGTGAGTATCAATTCAGTTTGCAGTTCCAGTCAAAGGCCTAAGTTTAAACGCATGATTCTATCTCTGTCAATCGTTCTTCCAAGTCTGAAATAATCCATGTAATCTCTGTGCAATTATCTGAAACAGTTGTTATAAAAACATTGTAATAAACACTCAAATGAAAAGAAATCTGCTATGAAAAGATTTGTTCCAATGCTATGTTAAATGCATATTGAGTGTTTAAAAATTGCAGCAAGAAGTATAAATATGTAGTACAATAACCTTTAGCAGCAGGGAATATATTGTTGAATTTGATGCAAGCAAACCACAAAGTATTGCATATCAGAAAAACAAACCCACGAGTCTGAAAAGTAAATCTCTGATCTTTCATTCTCAAAGTATGCAAATTATTTGGCCCAAAAGTTTTAGGGGAAAATGCAAAAATTGGGTAAACACCAGAAAAGGACATTACATTATGACAGCAGAAAACCATCATTTGTGTGTTCATGTCACTGATTTCATTCGGAAAATTTTCCAAAAAAAATGTGATTATTACAAGAATCTCCCATTGAAGTATCAGTACCTTAAGATTTTCTTGAGGAGAACCTTAATCAACATCCAAATCAAAAAGAAAACGGCAGCACATGTCATGATGGCAACGTTGATTTGGAAGGACAGGTTTCTCAAAAAAGACCTAAAATGGTAGGATAAACTTGTTGGTGATGTTCAGGATGATTAATGATTGAAGGGAGATCATCCAGATGCAAAAGCGAAAACATGGTTAACTTTGCTCTTCTGGCTAACATTCAAGAAGTTTCCAAACCTCAGGTGTTCGACAAAGCAAAAGGTAAACCTCAATATGAAAAAGCCATGGGAAGCTAACATCAGACTCATATGAAAAATGAAAAATGGGCTCTTTCAGATATTCCACTAAGGAAGAAACCAATTGCTGCAAATGGGTTTACAAAATCAAGTACAAAGCTGATGGTACACTTGACAAGTGCAAAGCATGGTTTTGTTGACGTGTATTTTGTACACAATCATACACAGAATAAAATACCTAAAGGCATCTTATCCTCTCTTGAGAAAATAGTCTCTAACTGCTGAAGATTCGCGTAAAGGATCAGTTAGGTAGACTCCAAGGTTCTTTTAGTGGGGTCTCCACGTGTGGACAAGCTCCAGTGGTATGATGTGATTTGCTGGAATCACAAGGGGACTTACATTGAACTTCCGATCTGCTTTGCTGGACACAGGCTCTTACTAACTTGGATTTGGAAAAAATGGAAAAAGGATAAGGGCGAAGAGAGGATCTAATCCTAATACTAAGAATGTAGGAGCAATGATTTGATTTTTGATGAAACTCTAACTAGGTCTTGTTTTGACATCAATGGAACATCTACACAAGGCTAGTGCGATCTTCTAAGGAAGCTTTATGATGTTCAAATCATCACCGCAGGCATAGATACCATCCAAGTTGATGCATATCAATGAAGAGGCAACAATTTGAAATTGAGCTTAGGCTAAATGATCCAGTTGACTACGCAAGGCAAGTCTGCAATCAACAAACTGCTAGTAGTATGGATATACGAATTCCATCATCAATTAATCACATTTCCTCCATTCATCTAATCATCTACCATCTAAGATTGAAGACTTAACAAGAAACCATGCAAATTGCAAGAAAACGACATATTTCACCATTACTTCAATGAAAATGGAGTTTGTTTACAATCAATGGCAACAATTTCTTGCCTTGTCCTCCTATTCTACTCTCTATCCACTAACTACTTTCAACTATTTCTATACTATCTCTCTCTAATTCTACATTATCTTTTACAAATGAAATGCTTGGGCTTATATAGTGCCCACAATACAATTTGATGGCTTAGATCAATTCAAGATCAATGGCCAAGATTCAACAATGAAAACCCTAATTAGGGTTTGTTACAACCATTACATAACATTTAATGCTTGACCAATGACAAAATTGTATTGCTTGGACACATGTCCCTTTTAGAAAAATTGACCAATGGATAGCCAGGGTAGGTACATCGGAGTTTGTGCCACCTTCCATGAGTTAAGTACATTGAATCTGGACATGCTGAGATGGACCTCACTGATTGGAGAAATGATGACTAGGATGCCACCTCATTTGACACTTGTAGCTTGCTAGATATTCAATTTGATGTCGTTGAGAGGCTATCTTTAATTAACTCTTGTCCTAACTCCTTTTGTCCTTGATTTGCAAGACGATTGATGTACCTTGCCTTGGAATGCTGGATTTGGAAGAGGTCGCCCTTGTCCTGGCTTGATCGTCCTGGCGAAGACCGTCCTGGCGAAGACCGTCCTTGATCCGGCTTGATTTTTCTTGATGAGATCTCCATTTGACGCCTACACAACATTTCAAAATTAGTAACAAGATTTTGCAATACATAACATAAATTAGAGAGCAAATTTTAGGAAACTTAATGATAAGTCCTTTATTAATCATTTCCTAAAAAAGACTGAGCTAAGGAAAAACAAAATTACAAAATTAAGGCAATGACAATCAAAATTCGAAATTAAAACAAGAGATCTTGCCATACCTTACTTGAGAGCTTAACTCTAAAATGCAAAATGAATAAAATCGCCTAGGCGAAATTTGAAATAAGATGGTCTTGATGTGATCTTCAAAAGAACGTTCCTCTTATCAACTTCGCCACCCTTCAAGTCTTGGACGTGATCTCCTCTTCAAGTTAGCAATTTCCCCACCCTTTGAATTTCAACGTGATCTTCAATTGCACCTTTGACGTGGTCCTAAATGGATCTCCAAGTTCACCCTTGACAAATCGCTCCACTGAAATCTCCAAAATATCGCACCACTCTAGATAATATTAGCGCCACCTTTGGTTTGAAATTCGCACTCCATACTTGAAATACTTCGCACTTCCTTCCTTCTCCTCAAGATCGCATGTAGAAAGCAAGAAATGATTATGTGAAAATGATTGTTTTCACCCTCCATATATAGCGCTTGCACCTTTTCATCCCTTAGGCCGACTTGAGGATATGAAACTATTTTTTAAATGATTTTTAAATTAAATAACAAGGCCGACCTCCCTTTGTAGCGCTTCAAATTCGATTTTTATATTAATTAATTAATTAATTATTAATGCCTTACGTTTTTAATTTGCAAATTTCAATTTTTAATAAAGGCAAAATAATTAATAAAAGATCAACGCCACATTAAATGCCAAATTAAATAGGATTTTCAATTTTTTATCGAACTTAGTATTTAAGGAAAATTTGAATTGCTTATTTGGCGCCAAAACTATGAAAATGAGAGGGACGTACCTCATCGCCCTGGTCCCTTGGAGAGGGACAGGAGCGATCCATGATTTTGTCTTGATTTTTGCATTTTTCACGTTCAACTCCTTCATCTCCACGTTCAACATTAATCATCATGATGAGCTCTTCGAATTTGATTGCCTTGCATGCGTTCATGAGTGTCTTTGGATGTTCATCGCCCTGGTCCTTGTCCAAAGGACAGGAGCGATCTTCAAATTTCCACGTTCAATATGCATCCTTTTATCTTCGATCTTCATTGTGATGTCCTCCAAACGTCGTCCCTTGCCTCGCTTAACCTCACCTTGCTTTGATCTTGAAGGAATATGAGTGCTCTTGATAGGATCGCCCTGGTCCTTGTCCAAAGGACAGGAGCGATGTGAGCTTTTTACCTTGATTAGCAATGTTTGGACGTTCAAAACTCCTGTATGTTATCTTCAAACGATGCCTTAGACCTTTTATTACCTTATGAAATCTTGTTCTTACGTAAATCTTGCACAAAATGACCAATGCATCTAACATCGCCCTGGTCCCTTGGAGAGGGACAGGAGCGATCTATGTCCTAGGATGCGAATTTCATCATTGTGACGACCTTTTAATGTTTGTGCTTGCTAAAGACGCCTTGAAATGTCCCTCGCCACCTTGTCTTGACTTGGATCGACCTTGAACTTGCATAGGAAGTAACATCACCATTGTATCGCCCTGGTCCCTTGGAGAGGGACAGGAGCGATCCTCCTTTTGTAGCCTTTATCTCACTTTGTCAGGTTCCAAGTCTATATTCAACGGATTCGTCTTTCTTCACTCCATTCGTTCATGCCTTGACATTGTTTGTAACTTTGCAAGAAAATCAATTATATCAAAAATCGCTCTGGTCCCTTCCTGAGGGACAGGAGCGAACTTAAGCATTTTGGTCCTTTGTTGACGTTTGATAATCTTCAATTTGTCTTCAACGGGTTCGATTGACCTCCTTTCTTGCCTTCGAACATAAAATTTGCTTGATCTTTGCCCAGATCGTACCTTATGAAGAATTTCGCTCTGGTCCTTCAGTGAGGGACAAGAGCGAATTTGACCCTCTAGGCAAAAACTTCATCATTTCATTGTTTTTGATCGAGTCTGGATGCTCTATCATGCTCATTTCGTCCTTCACCATGCCTATGATGTCTCGATTCGTCCAAACAAGGTCAGGAATGGCTCAACTAAGCATTTTCGCTCTGGTCCCTTGGTGAGGGACACGAGCGATTCGCCTTGGTCCCTTGGAGAGGGACAGGAGCGCTTTTCGCTCTGGACCCATGGAGAAGGACACGAGCGAAATTTGACTTTTCGCACTCTCGATCAGGACAATTTTAATGGAATATAACATTTAAGTATAAGTGACATTTCTTTCTATGTTTCTTCTTTCTTATACTTTAAGTTATATTCCATATATACTTTCAGGATGTTTGAGAGTGGTTTCAGACCTCCAGGAGTCATATTGCAAAATCTAGTTTTTGGAGGTTTTTTTCAGTTTCCAGACTTAGTCAAATTTCAGGGTCAGGACATTCCAGACTTAGCCAAATTTCAGGATCAGGACCTCACTCAAGCCGGACTTGCTTATCCATGTGATCTCCCCGACAGCACTTCAAGTTATATTCATTTGATAAAATGTACCTCTTTGGACCTTTTCACATCGTCAAGACGTTAAAATCTTGCAAGGACAAAGCAAAATTGGATTTGTAGCTCCGGTCCTTCACTGAGGGACAGGAGCGATTTTTCCCCTGTAGGCATTTCTGTGTTCATGAAAATCTTCAATTTATATTCAATGGAAAGATCTCGCCTTTCTCCATCACTTCCAATTCGTAATTCATCTTGACCCTGCAGGAATAGTAAAATATTTGAAAACGAGCTCCCGTCCTTCACTAAGGGACAGGAGCGATTTTGCTCCTACAGGCCAAAATAACATGATTTTACACATTTTAACACTTCACAAGGCGAAAATAAATCATTTGAAATGCCTAGGATCAAAAATCAAAAAATGTCAAAATTTGGTCAAAAATATTCAATTGGACAAAAATTCACATTTCATCTTCAACACTTAGACAAATTTAAGCTCTGCATCAACATTCCAATTGAAAATTAGACCATTCTGGCAAATTCATTGCATTCAAAATTTGCATTCTAGAAAAGGAAAATCAAAAAGCTCCCAAAAACGACTGGATTTTTGGCCTGAAAAGACAAAATTAAAAAACCCTAAGGCTTGACCCTAAATCCAGACAAC